>NC_092284.1:5672941-5870441 GCF_036320965.1 Panulirus ornatus
TGTGACTGAAAACATGTATGTACCTGTTAACAGTAAATATAAAGACATGATATGGTACGGAGTTTTAAGTTCCTTTTTTTGCTGTCAAGAAATTGTGGGGGATATATATATATATATATATATATATATATATATATATATATATATATATATATATATATATATATATATATATATATATTGGAAAGGATCACAATTTTGCGCGTGATCAAGATATTCCTATGAGTCCACGGGGAAAATGAAACACGAAAAGTTCCCAAGTGCACTTTCGTGTAATAATCACATCATCATGGGAGACACAAGAGAGAAATATAACAGTCAGTTGATATACATCGAAGAGACGAAGCTACGACGCCATTTGGTAAACATTTAGATAGATAGATAGATAGATATAGATAAATAGATAGATAGCTGGACATAGATAAATAGATAGATAGCTGGACATAGATAAATAGATAGATAGATAGATAGATAGATAGATAGATAGATAGATAGATAGATAGATAGATAGATAGATAGATAGATAGATAGATAGATAGATAGATAGATAGATAGATAGATAGATAGATAGATAGATAGATAGATAGATAGATAGATAGATAGATAGATAGATAGATAGATAGATAGATAGATAGATAGATAGATAGATAGATAGATAGATAGATAGATAGATAGATAGATAGATAGATAGATAGATAGATAGATAGATAGATAGATAGATAGATAGATAGATAGATAGATAGATAGATAGATAGATAGATAGATAGATAGATAGATAGATAGATAGATAGATAGATAGATAGATAGATAGATAGATAGATAGATAGATAGATAGATAGATAGATAGATAGATAGATAGATAGATAGATAGATAGATAGATAGATAGATAGATAGATAGATAGATAGATAGATAGATAGATAGATAGATAGATAGATAGATAGATAGATAGATAGATAGATAGATAGATAGATAGATAGATAGATAGATAGATAGATAGATAGATAGATAGATAGATAGATAGATAGATAGATAGATAGATAGATAGATAGATAGATAGATAGATAGATAGATAGATAGATAGATAGATAGATAGATAGATAGATAGATAGATAGATAGATAGATAGATAGATAGATAGATAGATAGATAGATAGATAGATAGATAGATAGATAGATAGATAGATAGATAGATAGATAGATAGATAGATAGATAGATAGATAGATAGATAGATAGATAGATAGATAGATAGATAGATAGATAGATAGATAGATAGATAGATAGATAGATAGATAGATAGATAGATAGATAGATAGATAGATAGATAGATAGATAGATAGATAGATAGATAGATAGATAGATAGATAGATAGATAGATAGATAGATAGATAGATAGATAGATAGATAGATAGATAGATAGATAGATAGATAGATAGATAGATAGATAGATAGATAGATAGATAGATAGATAGATAGATAGATAGATAGATAGATAGATAGATAGATAGATAGATAGATAGATAGATAGATAGATAGATAGATAGATAGATAGATAGATAGATAGATAGATAGATAGATAGATAGATAGATAGATAGATAGATAGATAGATAGATAGATAGATAGATAGATAGATAGATAGATAGATAGATAGATAGATAGATAGATAGATAGATAGATAGATAGATAGATAGATAGATAGATAGATAGATAGATAGATAGATAGATAGATAGATAGATAGATAGATAGATAGATAGATAGATAGATAGATAGATAGATAGATAGATAGATAGATAGATAGATAGATAGATAGATAGATAGATAGATAGATAGATAGATAGATAGATAGATAGATAGATAGATAGATAGATAGATAGATAGATAGATAGATAGATAGATAGATAGATAGATAGATAGATAGATAGATAGATAGATAGATAGATAGATAGATAGATAGATAGATAGATAGATAGATAGATAGATAGATAGATAGATAGATAGATAGATAGATAGATAGATAGATAGATAGATAGATAGATAGATAGATAGATAGATAGATAGATAGATAGATAGATAGATAGATAGATAGATAGATAGATAGATAGATAGATAGATAGATAGATAGATAGATAGATAGATAGATAGATAGATAGATAGATAGATAGATAGATAGATAGATAGATAGATAGATAGATAGATAGATAGATAGATAGATAGATAGATAGATAGATAGATAGATAGATAGATAGATAGATAGATAGATAGATAGATAGATAGATAGATAGATAGATAGATAGATAGATAGATAGATAGATAGATAGATAGATAGATAGATAGATAGATAGATAGATAGATAGATAGATAGATAGATAGATAGATAGATAGATAGATAGATAGATAGATAGATAGATAGATAGATAGATAGATAGATAGATAGATAGATAGATAGATAGATAGATAGATAGATAGATAGATAGATAGATAGATAGATAGATAGATAGATAGATAGATAGATAGATAGATAGATAGATAGATAGATAGATAGATAGATAGATAGATAGATAGATAGATAGATAGATAGATAGATAGATAGATAGATAGATAGATAGATAGATAGATAGATAGATAGATAGATAGATAGATAGATAGATAGATAGATAGATAGATAGATAGATAGATAGATAGATAGATAGATAGATAGATAGATAGATAGATAGATAGATAGATAGATAGATAGATAGATAGATAGATAGATAGATAGATAGATAGATAGATAGATAGATAGATAGATAGATAGATAGATAGATAGATAGATAGATAGATAGATAGATAGATAGATAGATAGATAGATAGATAGATAGATAGATAGATAGATAGATAGATAGATAGATAGATAGATAGATAGATAGATAGATAGATAGATAGATAGATAGATAGATAGATAGATAGATAGATAGATAGATAGATAGATAGATAGATAGATAGATAGATAGATAGATAGATAGATAGATAGATAGATAGATAGATAGATAGATAGATAGATAGATAGATAGATAGATAGATAGATAGATAGATAGATAGATAGATAGATAGATAGATAGATAGATAGATAGATAGATAGATAGATAGATAGATAGATAGATAGATAGATAGATAGATAGATAGATAGATAGATAGATAGATAGATAGATAGATAGATAGATAGATAGATAGATAGATAGATAGATAGATAGATAGATAGATAGATAGATAGATAGATAGATAGATAGATAGATAGATAGATAGATAGATAGATAGATAGATAGATAGATAGATAGATAGATAGATAGATAGATAGATAGATAGATAGATAGATAGATAGATAGATAGATAGATAGATAGATAGATAGATAGATAGATAGATAGATAGATAGATAGATAGATAGATAGATAGATAGATAGATAGATAGATAGATAGATAGATAGATAGATAGATAGATAGATAGATAGATAGATAGATAGATAGATAGATAGATAGATAGATAGATAGATAGATAGATAGATAGATAGATAGATAGATAGATAGATAGATAGATAGATAGATAGATAGATAGATAGATAGATAGATAGATAGATAGATAGATAGATAGATAGATAGATAGATAGATAGATAGATAGATAGATAGATAGATAGATAGATAGATAGATAGATATGATCAAACAAGTCATTAAATCAAACTTATTGTTAATTCGTAACGTAATGAAAACAAGAATAGACCGAGATAGTGTAAAAAAAAAAAACCATGTTCAAATGTATATAGAATGTATATACATCATAAAAACTATATAAACCGAGACGTCACCACACAGCCTAAGAAACATGTCATAATTGCCCTTAAGTTAGAAATCCTCTTCATCTACATTTTCTTATCTCTCGTCCTTGGATAGATGAAGGCCTTATACCACTTGTTTCTCTGTTATTCCATCTTTTTTTTGTGTTTCTTTTTATTTCATAAATTAGGAAATGGTAAATAGTTTCAATACAATGTATGTCATTATCAGAGAGACAGATTTGGAGTGTACTAGAGAGAAAATTATGTCTCCTTGGCTAAGAATCTTAATCTTTTATATCAGACACTGTTCTACGACTTCATTTCAACACAAAAAATTCGAATAGCATTAACCCTCTCATGGTATATTTCTACAGATTTCTGGTATATTATGGGGTTCTATCATACATTTTTCTTGGCAAATTGCTCAATGAAAAATGTAGTGATTTCAGATAATAGTTAAAAATTTCCAATTTAGTTTGGCGACTTGATCATTTCACAAAGAAAATACCTGATATTCCTCCCTCGAAGAAACATTGACTTTATCAAAATTTAGGTTTTTAATTATTTATCAAGATTTAACTTTTTACTTACTTATCATTAATGGTGAACGGCTTAAGACATATGGTACATTCCCCAACTCTTTACCCGTTCAAAACTGTATTTTCTATATAGATAAAGCATCTAGATATATATAGTTTTATTTGAATTATCATCTGAAGTTGTAATGCACAATGTCTTAAGGGGATAATGGATTGTTGTCCCCCCATAAAACCAGATCGTTTTCTGTTTCGTAAAGTTGTAAGAAAATGGGAATATCTTAGGCTATGTGGCCCAGAAACTACATCTCTCTCTCTCTCTCTCTCTCTCTCTCTCTCTCTCTCTCTCTCTCTCTCTCTCTCTCTCTCTGAAATGTCCTTCAGCACTTCAAACACGGGCCGACCTGTGCCAGTAAATGGAACCCCGAGTATACACACACACACACACACACACACCCGACCTGTGCCAATAATAGACTACCATTACCCATTAACACCGTATTGTTTACATGAGAGTGTCTCGTATACATAATTCACAAGGCGATTGGCGAGCCCAGAGAGCTTCATTGCTACGGTGTCGAAGCTTCGATTCTCGTAAATATGAATCCGACCAGGAACATTGTTTGAAAGAAATTGTGGATGAAACTCGTATCATGGACACTTTCGCTACTTGGTTTATTACCTTTGATGGAAGAAGGAAGAATAAGAGGGATAATATCCTTAATATTTACCATTTAGGGACACTTATACTTTTAGTTTTTACTTGGCTGTGGTTCGGTTCGCTTCGAATGTTGCTCCATTCGATTGTTTATCTTTGGGCTGCTTTAAATTAAGCCATATTATACTGAGTCGGCCCATACATATGTGGGTGGAGCCTGTATGCTACGTCATTGGCCCTAAACAAAGAAAACGTGCTGGAACAGGGGTAACTAAAACAGATATTCATCTATACTTTCCTCACGCTTTCTATACCTTCCCTCACAGTATCCATACTTTCCCTGACAGTATCCATACCTACCCTCACAGTATCCATACCTTCCCTCACAGTATCCATACTTTCCCTTACAGTATCCATACCTTCCCTCACAGTGTTTGTATACCCTAAGCTGAAGGGACTTTTGGATCTGCAGAATGCATGTATGGTACCCTCTCATAACAAAGGCAAGAAGGGAAGAATTATATGCTCGAAATACAGAGGTATAAGGTTGTTGAGTATGCCTGGGAGGGTAGTAATTGAGGTGGTAGTGGAATGGACAAGGAGAATCTTAGTTGGAGATGGAAGGGGTGGAATATTTTTTTTGGGGAGGGGAGGAAGCACTGTGGCTTATATCATTTCTGGATCTGGAAACAACGTATGATAGGGTTGGCAGAAAGGCCTTTAAGTAGGTTTAGATAGACACGTCTTTAAATGTAACAAAGGTTTGTTATCACAACGGTAATTCATCTCTGCGAAAAGGAAGGGAGGAGGGAGAGTTGCTCTTAGTCGAGATGGGTTGGTGTCAAGAATGTGTGATGTTGCCGGGGCTATTCAATCTGTTTATGGATGAGACTGAGAAGGAGGTGGTAGGTAAGAACCAGAAGTGGTGAGGGTTATGAAACTGGGAATGAAGTCACTGATGGCACACTCAAGGGAGAAACTGTAGAAGCTGTTGACGAAAGATGCAGGTGAATGGGAACAAAAGGTGATGAGATGTAGGAAGGAAAGAGGCAGAGGGTTTGAGAATAAGTCTTATTTGGCAGTACAGAAAGGAAGATGGATGTTTTATATGCCTTGGAGTGCATTTAGCAGTGGATGGAGCCATGGTTGCTGACATGAGTCATTGTATAGAGAAGTCACTAAGATAGTTTGAGAAATGCATGGAATTCAAATGGATAGAAGAGGGTGGACGTGTTGGAGGCTGAGTGATTAAGAACAACATATGAGGTGGGAATGATTGGCCAAGGAGAGATGCTGTAAGACTTAAGTATGTTTAGAAAAGCTGAATGAATTAAAAGTTATATGTGCAGGAAGGAAAGGGAGCAAGGGGGAGGCAAAGAATGAAAAGGAGAATGGAAGGAAGGAGTGAAAGAGGCTCTGAATTATCCTGGTGTGAATATTCAGGAGGGTGAGAGGCGTGCACGGAATAGAAAGAATTCCAGGCGATGTATATAAAGTTATATGTGGACCCCCTTCGTTTACCTGCTGTGCAGAAGATGTGAAAAGCCCGTTTTCTGTATCCTAGCCTGAAATATGTATATTGTTCGACAAACATTTCACGCGAATCTTTATTTGCAAATTGGTCGATTTATTATCGTACAGAAACAGTTGCAATACCTATCCTTTTTTTTTCCTCTATGGATAAATACTGTAATAAACACATACTAGTGATAATAATTATCGTAATTAGATCTTAATAAGTCTCCATTCCTTCGAACTAAATCTACGCAACCCAAAATGAAGTCATCTTAATTCTATTTTGAAGCGTTTAACTTAGAATTTCATTGCCATTCTATTCATGGTGTGCCAAATGCATAGAACTATACCCAGTTATAATTCTCTTTCTCTCTCATAGACCTAACCCTCAAAGTGACCAGAAATCGAACCAAGTTGTGACACTTGTTTTACATAAATGTCTTGTTTGGTATAAATTCAATCTAAAGTCCTTTTATGTATGATATCTGCACACAATGTGTGGGATACCATTCAAAAAATGTGCACAATAAACTTATCGCGTTAAAGATACCGGGAAATTTCTTAAATATTAAGAATTTAAGATATTATAAAATTCTATTAACAGCAATGTATGGTATTATAAATATATGAATAATGTTATTACCATTCTTAAACTTAATTTTAATAGCATTATATATATTACAAATGATCTTGCAAGTAAAATAACAAATATAGATAACATTGTTGTTATAATCAAGGATAAGTTATGTCTGAAATGCATTCTACGTATGGTTTCACTCTCCAGTAAACTGAAGTAAACATAAATTCAAGTACTGTACTATATCTGTGCCCGAGTACATCTCAAAAACTGTACAGTGTACACTAGAAGAATATTTCCACGCTTTTCATTAACGAATAGAAAATAGATTTGTTCAAATTGATTTTTTTCTAAATATTTTGAATATCGTTTCTCGTGTGAATATTTTCTATGCGTGTGGTCATACGTTATGAATGTATTCGACATTTAACATTTCATCACACACACACACACACACACACACACAGTGAAGTGGTAAAGAAGTGAAATTTTATGCTAAGTGTAAGAACACTGCATAATACAATTAGTGTAGGACGAACTTTTATATTCTCTCAAACGAGGAAATCACCTCGAACACGTTCCTCTTAAAATCCTGATAACTATTAAACAGTTTTAAACATTTTCTATAATTGATTAAGGTATGTGTAACATGATAGTATGGGGGATGGATGTTCAATTCGTTTTCTTCTTCGCCAGTGTGACTGGGAGTTGGTATATGTTTCCAAACGCCCCACGTAATGCACAACTTGAATCGTGCTGGCCTTGCTTAATTCACTTTCATTTCCCTTATAGGACGCAATGCGCTAACTGAATCGTGCTGGCCTTGCTTAATTCACTTTCATTTTCCTTATAGGACGTAATGCGCGAACTGAATTGCGTAGGAACTGCCTAATTCACTTTCATTCCCCTTATTGATGGAAGTCTTCATCTTATGAAAAAATCTAGATACGTGATTGGCTCTGGATTTGAATATTATGCAGCCATTTTAGGTGGATAAGGGCTTCAGATTTGAATATTACACAGCCATTTTAGGTGGATAATGGCTCTGAATTTGAATATTACGCAGCCATTTTAGGTGGATAATGGCTTCAGATTTGAATATTACGCAGCCATTTTAGGCGGATAATGGCTCTGAATTTGAATATTACGCAGCTTATTTAGGTGGATAAGGGCTTCAGATTTGAATATTACGCAGCCATTTCAGGTGGATAATGGCTTCAGATTTGAATATTACGCAGCTAATCTAGGTGGATAAGGGCTTCAGATTTGAATATTACGCAGCCATTTTGTGTCGACATTGGCTTCAGATTTGAACATTACGCAGCGATGTTAGATGGATGATTGCCTCTGATTTGGATATTACGCAGCCATATTAAGTGGATAATGGCTCTGGATTTGAATATTACTTAGCCATTTTGGATGGATAAGGAAATTTTGTTCGGCAAAAAGATTGAAGTTTTGTGTCTATATTTAGGTAGCCTAGTGTATGTTACTGTGTATAGTTGACCTGTGGCGTCTAGAAATGAAAATGTGTTAGGAAATGCATTAGCCTTTGAGCCTGACATTACGTCAGTATGAATACGGTTATACAGGTGATTGCAAAGCCATGCAACAGACAGCGTACAAATGGTCAAAAAAATGACAAAAAATAGAAATTTAACGTGGGTTTTCATCATGGCATATGCACACAATATGGAACTATATATACTTAATTTTCAAAATCCATCTTATCTCAGGTGTAGAAGAATATCCCTTTTTGCGACATTTTGTTTAATAGCGAGTTTGCTTTTCAAAAAAAAAAAAAAAAGACGTCTATATGAGAAAAAGAAAATATCTTGTAGAAATATGGGTTGACACATTAATTTTTATAATCACCACAGACATGAATATTAACCTTTTCTGATATAAATCCATGAATATATATATATATATATATATATATATATATATATATATATATATATATATATATATATATATATATATATTGAAGCAACCTCCCCCCCTCAACCCCCACTCCTAAACACAAAAAATGCATATGCTTTTGCTTATATCATAAATCTAAAAAGAGATAGAGGAAAAATTCAATTTCAAAACAAAGTTTAATTTTAAATACAAAAAATCGAAAACTGGATATTATCATCAACGCGGTGGAGTCTTGAAGGGGAAACAACAATATTTATATTCAAACTTTATTTTGTGAGTTACGGACCAGCCGATGGCCATCGATCCATTGTGTTCACTCTCTCACATTTGATAGAAAAATAGAAACAGATGACCATATTCATTTGCGTTTATCTTTGTCTTAGATATTCGTTGCTTTCATACTTGCCTCTCTCTCTCTCTCTCTCTCTCTCTCTCTCTCTCTCTCTCTCTCTCAAATGTGTACATTGTGATAGATTCTATTGGCTCTATGTATTCTTCTGGCATAAACTACACGTGAGCATTAGTGACGCAAGTTGCATTAACTATTTGTGTGTGTGTGTATGTGTGTGTGTGTGTATGTGTGTGTGTGTGTGTGTGTGTGTGTGTATGTGTGTGTGTGTGTATGTGTGTGTGTGTGTGTGTAAATACTCACCATTCCATGTTTGGCACGTACTCATGTGAGTAAAAGTCTATTCTCAGGTGTGTCATTGTTAGACACAGGTCGGTGTTGTGCTCAGGGTGCCATTTCTGGCACAGGGAGGCGCGTATACGCAAATATAGCGTATTGGTTTATTTACTCGGTCGATGTGTTAAGTCAGATGACGTACATTATCCTAAATAAATGCATTATTATTGTGATCTTAGAACAAAATCTTATTTGACCTCTCATGATGGAATGTATTCATTCGAATTATAGAAGAGAAATTTCTTCCTAGAAACACAATTTGAGTCTTGCTTGGAGGGGAAGCTACCCATAATGCTGGTCCGTTTATATAAAACTATGTTATATATAATAGTAACTTGTGAACAAATGAATTAGTTACCGCTACTATATCTCTTCATACTCTTCGCGATTTCCCGCATGAGTGAGGTAGCGTTAAGAATAGAGGACTGAACCTTGGAGGGAATATCCTCATTTGGCCCCCCTTCTCTGTTCCTTCTTTTGGAAAATAAATAGGAAAACGAGAGGGGAGGATTTCCAGCCCCACCCCCCCCGGCTCCCTCAACTTTTTAGTCGCCTTCTACGACACGCAGGGAATACGTGGCAAGTATTCTTTCTCCCCTATCCCCAGGGATAATATACATATATATATATATTGGAAAGGATCACAATTTTGCGCGTGATCAAGATATTCCTACGAGTCCACGGGGAAAATGAAACACGAAAAGTTCCCAAGTGCACTTTCGTGTAATAATCACATCATCAGGGGAGACACAAGAGAGGACGCCATTTGGTAAACATGTGATTGTCCAAAGCGTCCTAGCTTCGTCTCTTCGATGTATATCAACTGACTGTTATATTCCTCTCCTGTGTCTCCCCTGATGATGTGATTATTTCACGAAAGTGCACTTGGGAACTTTTCGTGTTTCATTTTCCCCGTGGACTCATTGGAATATATATATATATATATATATATATATATATATATATATATATATATATATATATATATATATATATATATTCCAAAGAACGTACTTAACTTCAAACATAACGCCCTCCCACGCTGTAGGTGAAAGTGGGAGAGCGAGAACGCAATCCCACAATAGCAAAAATTACGCACTCGAATTAACCGCATTTGGGTTAATCGCAGGGAGGAGGTGCCACCGCAGTGCAATGATGGTCCTCACCCAGGGAGAATCGCCTTCGTGATCACGATATCTCCAGTGCCAGGTTAGTATAAGGCATCGCCTCCCACACCCTCCGAGCCACTGGCTGAACTGCATACCATGAACTTCTACCAAATGTTTATACTTATACTACCAAAATATGCCGTATATTTCAAATTTGATTAATGGATTTAGTGTTGAATTAAAAATGGCGATAGTTGTTATTGTTGTATTAAGTGAATTATCAGTAATTGGAAAGGAAATTGTGATTGATTTTGACAGACCGTCAGACGTAAAATAGCGGGACAATCGCTTCCTTCTTAGAAATAGAATCGTATTTCTTAGTATAGGTGATGTTAAACTTGATGTTACTAGCGCCTGTAACTAATACTAAGATCACTGTAGTATTGTCTGTATCAATCGATATGTATGATAAGTAATTTATCCCTTTATCAAGTCGGCAAACTCTTACATTACATTATACTTGGACATGAACATACGCACCGCATTACGCAACTATGAGATGGCTCCAGCTTGTCTTTATCAGTTATTTGGCTACATAGATTCTTCTTATTGTTCTCTATAATAACAATAGTTATATAAAACAACTTTCAATAATATAGAATTTGAAATACATTATACAAGGCCGTCAGAGCTTATGTAACCAATTTCTAGATATTCTCATCAAATGTCGTTTACACCATAAGAAAATGATATATATTCTAAATGAGTTTAGTCTCAGATATAAATCATAAATTTTTCTCAAAAATAAAGAGATATTTAGATAATTTGTGATAGTCTTAGGTCATGGCTAAGGTTTACTATAGTCTACCCTAACAACTGTATTGTGTAATAGAGGTTTTCCTACGGATATAGAAAATGACGTATGAATCAATGAATTTCTAGCTGAAACTAGAGGAAAAATGAGTAACTCTTCATCTTAAAGGAACAAAGACAGTCGTTAGGAGGATAAAATTGAATCTAGGTTGGTAAATCATGATAACCTGGAAACATGGAAATGGCTAAAGTCATTCCTTCTATGCAGACATGGAAGAAATTTGTACCTTCACCATCACATCCAAACTACGACTTCCAGTATCCACTTTGAGAACGTAGATAAGACTATCCCTTAAAAAGCACACTTAGGGTCATCGTCTCCTCTGAAAACCATCGAACGGCCGCTCTACTTGACGGAAAAGACTTGATAAGAATATTTTAAAAAGCTCTTCAGTCGAACTTGGACTTCAAGTCTTCCCTCATCCACACTGACGCCCAAACCACCTCTCTCCAGCGATCCTTGCGACAGCTGTCTCCTCCTCCCTCACCCACTGGATTTCCCAGCCCAGGTAGGAACTGAGGGACGACGAGGCCCACGTAGGGCAATATCTCAAGCTCAGATGAGCTTGAGGCGAAGCAAGAACCAAGGGAGAAATATGGCAAGGCTCCATACAAAGATTTTACTCCATGTTTTCAACGAATAGCTCTTAGATGCTCCAGTTTCTTGGCTTATAAGCCTAGATTTTGTAATCGAATCCAATCCCTCAACAACTGGTCCATTTCTACCAAGTGGTTTGTGGTGGCTACATATGTACGTCGATTGTCGACGGAGTCGTTAGGGATGATGGACATTCAGCCAGGAACCAAGAACAAGCTAATTGTAAACACTGTTTTCTTCTGTGAAGCGACGCTCAGTGCCCGGGTCTGTAGCACAGGTGACAACAGGATGTCAAAGACATTACTTCGTCTGTAGCGCCCAAACCCAACGTAATACAACATTCCAAACCCAACGTAATACAACATTCCAAACCCAACATAATACAACATCACAAACCCAACATAATACAACACCTTATGAGTGTCATCACAGCATCCCAACCCAGATAAGCTAAATGTTACAAGCAAGCGCACACGAACCATAGGATTTCACCCACTTGGTGCAGGCATTAATGTCTCCTTTTTTATATTTTCTTCATCTAACCATCCCATGAGATTAGCCTGTGATGGCCTCTGTATGGAAGCGAGGTCCTTCCTCTTCATTAACGAGTGGTGTTAGAACAGCAGACACCAGTTAGAATCACTGAATGGGCCCTCAAAGACC
Source organism: Panulirus ornatus (assembly GCF_036320965.1). NCBI lineage: Eukaryota > Metazoa > Arthropoda > Malacostraca > Decapoda > Palinuridae > Panulirus > Panulirus ornatus. The sequence continues at coordinate 5,685,892 of NC_092284.1, forward strand.
CGTGTCTCACTGGATATGTCATCATCTTCACATACAAGAAAACAAAAACAAGTGAGATTATTAGATTACGAATGTGTTTGTTTTAGGATTATGGTCTGAGGTCTGTTTTTTTGTATGCATTCGTTGGTGTCATAGAAAATGTGATTTAAGAGTATGGGATTTTCTGTAGAACATGTATGGCAGTCTTGAAGTGAGTGTGGGTTGGAGTGTTCCTTCGATGCGTGGGTGCAGAGAGAACTAGTGGGAAATAATGGGGTTAAGTGAGAGGGAAATTATGGGGGTAAGATGATAAATAAGTAACGTAATATTTACCGATAGATTTGAAAAAAACGCTCTTAGATTCTCGCGGGATCTGTTACAGGTGAAATTTTGCCATTATCAAGACACATTCTCCACGTATTTGCGCCATGATTTATTAATTGAATTTATTTGGGATAAAGCAATTGATCATCACTTTTTAAACAAGTCACATACCCACTTATATCATTTGGCTCGAAAGGTGTCTACACTGAGATATACGAATCCTACTCCGTCTGGGAGAGATCTTAGAAGCATTAACTCGACCTCTTAAATCTATACATACATGTAGACATCTGAAATCGCCCAATACGTTTGCAAAACGTGGATTCAGGCGTGTCGAAGCAAAGTGGCATTTAGTGGAATGCATCAATGATGAAGGATCTTAAGCATTTCTTGGCCCTACATACAAGTTTTGATGTAATCACAGCATTGTAAGGTTCGCATCTAAGCCTATATATATATATATATATATATATATATATATATATATATATATATATATATATATATATTATCCTGGGGATAGGGGATTAAGAATACTTCCCACGTATTCCCTGCGTGTCGTAGAAGGCCACTAAAAGGGGAGGGAGCGGGGGGCTGGAAATCCTCCCCTCTCGTTTTTTTTTTAATTTTCCAAAAGGAGGAACAGAGAAGGGGGCGAGGTGAGGATATCCCACAAAGGCCCAGTCCTCTGTTCTTAACGCTACCTCGCTAACGCGGGAAATGGCGAATAGTTAAAAAAAGAATATATATATATATATATATATATATATATATATATATATATATATGGATGATGTGAGGGAAAGTATGGATACTGTGAGGAAAGATATAGAAAGTGTGAGCAAAGTGTAGATGAATCTCTGTTTTAGGTACCCCTGGACCAGCACGTTTTCTTTGTTTAGGGCCAATGACGTAGCATACAGGCTCCACCCACATACGTCCATATGGGTCTTCGTATATATATTCTTATGTTTTTTTATCGACACAGTAAGCGAGTCAGGCTCCATAGAATCTAAAAATGTTCTTGGGGAATGTTGTCAGACGTCTTGATATATCCCGTTTGTCTATTGTTTTCTAGACGTAACTAGAGGCTTTTCAGATATATGAAAAGGATCAAAATACATACGGAAAATCTGTTATGAGTAGGGAGGGTGCAGAAAGAGCGTTCACAGCAGCTGTTTAGTTTGAGAACAGGACGAAAACAGACGGAATTTATTGACAGGAGTGGGTAGGTCGGAAGCTGATCAAGCGACGCAGGATATGAAAACATCACCTACTTGCTCCCTGCTCCGGGAGTCCTTCTATCCTTATGAGGTTCGCGCAGCTCCAAGAAAGCTTGCCACGTCCACCTGTCGGGAGAACAGGTCATAAAGTGCTGTGATGTGTGTGTGTGTCTATGCATAAAGTGTCTTGGATGTGTTGAAATGGCCCAAGTGAGAGACAGTGTGGTGGCAAGGTGAGGACTTCATGTGTAAGAAACCACTTCGAGTTGCACGAGAGAGGGAGTTCTGTTTTAGATAAAAGAAAAGGCTGTCTGGAGTGTTTGTGTCTGGACTGCTAGAAAGCATTTGACCCGGTGCCGCATGAGATAGAGTAGAGTGGGAGATGATGATTAAGAGGCAGGATCACCAAGTGGGAATAAGATGGAAGCTCCTTCCTTGGATATAAGATGATTTCAGTGGGGAGAGAGCAAAAGAATGCAGGTTCGACGAACTTTCTCCAAATGGATTCACTTCACCAGCAAGAATACCACTGGGTTTTCTTCTGGGACCATTTCTATTCTTGATTTACCTCGACGACTTTACTGAAGGGATGATGGACTCCCACCTGAATATGTGTGGAGATAATGGCCAAGGTCATGAGGGAAGTGAAATGGACTTGAGATTGCATCAACTTACAATAGGGAACCCCTAAAAACATATAAAGTTAGCCAGGTACATGTCTGATGAAACTCAACCCGAGCCACTGTACAGTAATGAAGACATAGTGAAGAAATGCTTTAATATGACCAATATCTAAGAGGCTATGTAAGCTTCAGGATTCTGTGTTTGAGAAAGCTTTGGAAATCTACTTTTTCTCAGCTTGTTGACAAAAAGCACCACATTGGTAGGATAGTTAAGAGTACAAACTGTTTATTGGTAAATATCATATCTTTCAAGTATAGTTTAAGGATACTTAACAAGCTGTTCAGGTCCTACATAAGGCCAAACATGGCATATGCTTCTCAAGGTCAGTCATTACATAGAGCTCATAGAAAAGGTCCAGAGAAGAGCAACAAAAATGATGCCAGAATTAAGAGACTTTATGTCCAGGAAAAGACTATAAGCTTTGATTTGGCCAACCCTGGAATAATGAAGAGTGAGGCTGTTATCCAGTGGTGGTGTTGGCACCAGAGGGAGGAATTCATCCAGTGGTGGTGGTGTTGGTACCAGAGGGAGGAGGGTCATCCAGTGGTGGTGGTGTTGGCACCAGAGGGAGGAGGGTCATCCAGTGGTGGTGGTGTTGGCACCAGAGGGAGGAGGGTCATCCAGTGGTGGTGGTGTTGGCACCAGAGGGAGGAGGGTCATCCAGTGGTGGTGGTGTTGGCACCAGAGGGAGGAATTCACCCAGTGGTGGTGTTGGAACCAGAGGGAGGAGGGTCACCCAGTGGTGGTGTTGGCACCAGAGGGAGGAGGGTCACCCAGTGGTAGTGTTGGCACCAGAGGGAGGAGGGTCACCCAGTGGTGGTGTTGGCACCAGAGGGAGGAGGGTCACCCAGTGGTGGTGTTGGCACCAGAGGGAGGAGGGTCACCCAGTGGTGGTGTTGGCACCAGAGGGAGGAGGGTCACCCAGTGGTGGTGTTGGAACCAGAGGGAGGAATTCATCCAGTGGTGGTGATGAACCCACACCACTTGGTTCGCCTCCGACGCTGGATTTCGCTTATGCACCACATACGCTCCTGTGATGAACGACGGCGTTAACGGGGACACCAGAAGGTTAATGTGCATCTGCAGCGAGGGGGAGAGAGAGAGTCTGCGATAACTTAAAAAAAATAATGATAATAACTACGGAGCAAAATTACGTTTTCTTATCACGTTAAAACTCATTTTTCGTTCGCTGACGCCTTTGTTTACGCTGAGGTTCATTGGGTAAGCGATGAGTCTAATGATACAATCTCTTTTCAAACGTCTTAATTACATTCATCCAACACCGAACACCATCTCAAAACACACATCGTCCCCATCTCTCAACCTTCCTTCAATTCACACGACTGCCAAATCTATATAAATCTCGCAAGCAATAAAAGATAAGGGAAAAAACAAAAAAAAAACATTCCATATTTACATCTCGGAGTTTCGTGACCACAGAAAACGGACATGAGCGAGGGAGGGAGGAAGCGTCAGGCAGGCGAGCTGGAGCGAGGGAGGGAGGGGAGCGGGCGAGCGTCAGGAGGAGCGAGCGAGCGAGCAAGGGAGGGACCGTCCAGCTAGCTACCTGCCTCCCTCGCTCTGGTGTTGTGTATGTGTCTGTGTGTTTCTTTGGTGTAGTGCGGAGGTGTAGGGTGAAGGCTAGAGCGAGGGAGGGAGCGTCCATCTAGCTACCTGCCTCCCTCGCTCTGGTGTTGTGTATGTCTGTGTGTCTCTCTGGTGTAGTGCGGAGGTGTAGGGTGAAGGCTAGAGCGAGGGAGGGAGGGAGCGTCCAGCTAGCTAGCTACCTGCCTTACTCGCTCTGGTGTTGTGTGTGTGTGTCTGTGTGTCTCTCTGGTGTAGTGCGGAGGTGTAGGGTGAAGGCTAGAGCAAGGGAGGGAGCGTCCAGCTAGCTACCTTCCTCCTTCGCTCTGGTGTGTGTGTGTGTGGGTCTGTGTGTCTCTCTGGTGTAGTGCGGAGGTGAACGGTGCCTGACGTCTGGAGCGAGGGAGGGAGGAGCGAGCGTCAGGCGCGGGTGAGGCGGAGCGGGCGAGGCGAGCGAGCGAGGGAGGGAGGGACCGTCCAGCCAGCCAGCTGCCTGCCCGCCTGCCTCGCTCTGGTGTTGTCTCTCTCTCTCTCTCTCTCTCTCTCTCTCTCTCTCTCTCTCTCTCTCTCTCTCTCTCTGGTGTAGTGCGGAGGTGCAGGGTGACGTCACGCCCTCCGGACAGTTTAAGGAGGGCTACTGCGGATATAGATCAGCGCAGCGTTGCCGCTCTTCCCTGTCTCTCCCTCCCCCACACATACACACACACACACACACACGCGGGTTCTCCTCACTCTCTTCGGCAACGTAAAAGATCGCTGAGGAGTGTCGCTAGCTAGCCACACCAGTGTGTCGCTGGGGCCAACACACCCACACCCACACCTTGTGTGAAGGTAAGTGTGACGCGTGCTCGTTACGGGTCGTCTTAACAACGTAACACGTTTGTTTCATAGTTCCGTGACGCCTACATCCTGCAGCAAAACACACACACACACACACACACACACACACACACACGCACACGTACGTAAACTTATGTATGCATGCATACACACACGTGTGACATATACACACACACATGTATACATAGTGATCGAGAGAATCATAGATATGTAGTTAGTAATAAACTAATATATATATATATATATATATATATATATATATATATATATATATATATATATATATATATATATATATATATATTGTTGTTGTTGTTCGCTGATGATACAGCGCTGGTGGCTGATTCATGTGAGAAACTGCAGAAGCTGGTGACTGAGTTTGGTAAAGTGTGTGAAAGAAGAAAGTTAAGAGTAAATGTGAATAAGAGCAAGGTTATTAGGTACAGTAGGGTTGAGGGTCAAGTCAATTGGGAGGTGAGTTTGAATGGAGAAAAACTGGAGGAAGTGAAGTGTTTTAGATATCTGGGAGTGGATCTGGCAGCGGATGGAACCATGGAAGCGGAAGTGGATCATAGGGTGGGGGAGGGGGCGAAAATTCTGGGAGCCTTGAAGAATGTGTGGAAGTCGAGAACATTATCTCGGAAAGCAAAAATGGGTATGTTTGAAGGAATAGTGGTTCCAACAATGTTGTATGGTTGCGAGGCGTGGGCTATGGATAGAGTTGTGCGCAGGAGGATGGATGTGCTGGAAATGAGATGTTTGAGGACAATGTGTGGTGTGAGGTGGTTTGATCGAGTAAGTAACGTAAGGGTAAGAGAGATGTGTGGAAATAAAAAGAGCGTGGTTGAGAGAGCAGAGGAGGGTGTTTTGAAATGGTTCGGGCACATGGAGAGAATGAGTGAGGAAAGATTGACCAAGAGAATATATGTGTCGGAGGTGGAGGGAACGAGGAGAAGAGGGAGACCAAATTTGAGGTGGAAAGATGGAGTGAAAAAGATTTTGTGTGATCGGGGCCTGAACATGCAGGAGGGTGAAAGGAGGGCAAGGAATAGAGTGAATTGGAGCGATGTGGTATACCGGGGTTGACGTGCTGTCAGTGGATTGAATCAAGGCATGTGAAGCGTCTGGGGTAAACCATGGAAAGCTGTGTAGGTATGTATATTTGCGTGTGTGGACGTATGTATATACATGTGTATGGGGGTGGGTTGGGCCATTTCTTTCGTCTGTTTCCTTGCGCTACCTCGCAAACGCGGGAGACAGCGACAAAGCAAAAAAAAAAAAAAAAAAAAAAATGTATATATATATATATATATATATATATATATATATATTATTGTTATTGTTAATATTATCATTATCATAAAAATTATTATTATTATTATCATTATTATTATTCATAATACCTAATCGCTGTTTCCCGCGTCAACGAGGTAGCGCCAGGAAACGACGAAGAATGGCCCATCCACCCATCCACTTATGTATAGACATAAACGCCCATGCACGCATATATACATACACATACATACACACACAGACATATACATATATATGCATGTACATATTCATACTTGCTTGCCTTCATTTTGTTCATTATTAACTGTACAGATCCAATCTTAGTCTTGATCCCTATGTATAAGCAAAATATATATATATATATATATATATATATATATATATATATATATATATATATATATATATATATACATACATATATATATCGCGTTGCTGTGGGGCCGAGGATGGATGAAGGCAAGCAAGTATGAATATGTTCATGCGTCTGTATGTAATATCTGCATATGTGTATGTATATTTATGTATATGTTGATATGTATATGTATGTGTATATACATGTATGAGCTTTTATATATATATATATATATATATATATATATATATATATATATATATATATATATATATATATATGTATATATATATGTCTTTCTTTCTTTCATACTATTCGCCATTTCCCGCGTTAGCAAGGTAGCGTTAAGAACAGAGGACTGGGCCTCTGAGGGAATATCCTCACCTGGCCTCGTTCTCTGTTCCTTCTTTTGGAAAATCAAAAAAAAACGAGAGGGGAGGATTTCCAGCTCCCCGCTCCCTCCCCTTTTAGTCGCCTTCTACGACACGCAGGGAATACGTGGCAAGTATTCTTTCTCCCCTATCCCCAGGGATAATATATATATATATATATATATATATATATATATATATATATATATATATATATATCGTCCTTTTACTGCCTGCTGACCATCACACATTACCTCCGCATTTCGACCCAGTTTCCCCCTTCTGTGGTGTAGCTGTGTGGGTCTTTGTTCCTGTGGCGCTGGACGCCTCTCTCGCTTCTTCTTGCATGAGTCCCTCCTCACCCTTTCTCACCCCCACACCCCCACAACCCCACACTCCTCCTTCTATCAATCTTGTCATTAAAGTTAATCTCAACCCCCCTTCTGCCTCTCTCTCTCTCTCTCTCTCTCTCTCTCTCTCTCTCTCTCTCTCTCTCTCTCTCTCTCTCTCTCTCTCTCTCTCTCTCTCTCTCCTTCCTTGACAGTGTGTGTGTGTGTGTGTGTGTGTGTGTGTGTGTGTGTGTGTGTGTGTGTGTGTGTGTGTGTGAGTGTGTGTTCCTTCTCGTGCGCGCACGTGTGTGTGTGTGTGTGTGTGTGTGTGTGTGTGTGTATGTGTGTGAGTGTGTGTGTGTGTGTGTGTGTGTGTGTGTGTGTGTGTGTGTGTGTGTGTGTGTGTTCCTTCTCGTGCGCGCACGTGTGTGTGTGTGTGTGTGTGTGTGTGTGTGTGTGTGTGTGTAATTACCTATTTATAGTTACTTCATTATATTCTACGGGGAGGGAGTTATACACCCGTAGGACCTCATCCCTTGCACATTTCTACTGCCATACAACATCTTCAATATCTCTCTACTGTATCTGCATTAACCATAGCCTCTGTCATTTCAATCCATTCATCCACTGGTCTCGTACCATAGAAGTATGTCATTATGTCTTTTCTTAAATATTAAGTTACGTCGTTTATTATTATTATTATTATTATTATTACTGTTATTATTATTATCATTATTATTATTATTATTATTATCATTATTATTATTTTATCATTATTAATATTTTATTATTATCGTTATTATCATTATTTTTATTATTATCATTATTATTATTATTATTATTATTATTATTATTATTATTATTATCATATTACATCGATTCATTCTATGAAATCGTAAAGGTTGCGTTCCATTCGCCTTGATCAAATCACTCTTGTCTCCTTTTTTTTCCCCTCCTTTTTATGTCATCATTCAACGTTGTGGTACCGTTTTTTGTTGTTTTCCAGAGACCTTCTGTTCTGTTTCTGTGCAATTTTTTTTTTTCTAATGCGATCGGCTTCTTTTTTTTTAAAGATCGATTGGCCAAACTTGAGGATCAGATTCTCTTTATAGCCTTATGTCGGATGTGAGCAGCTTGCTGAACTCCTCCCTAGAGTCAGGTCTGTCGAAGGGGGTTGAGTACCCCTTATCCGAAATGCTTGGGATCGAAGTATTTCGGGTTTGGAGAATATTTCCATATACAAAATGAGATATGTGGAAAACAGGATGGTATGGGAACAAACGGGTAAGAGCTGAAACGTAGCTCAAAATTTGGACCTTTCAACGGCCTTCTTCGGAAGCTGATTCCAGCATTCGGCGAGACTCTGTTCCCCTTGTGGTCACCGGGTGGGACGCCTTGGCATGTCGCTCTCTGACTGGATCGCTTGTCTTGCTGCCTCCACCCGTTCCTAGCGATCTCCGCTGCCTGACATGACCAGAAAACCAACCCTTGTGTTAGCGTTGTTCTAAATCCCTTCCTCTAGTGAAGCTTTCACACTATCACAAAACGGTTTGTCACTTGTCTGTAGTAGTGGCCTTGGCGTTGACCGTTGAGTGATAGTGTGAACGCTTACCTAGAGGAAAGGGATTAAGAACAACGTTAACACAAAGGCTGGGTTTATCTGCTGGTCATGTCTGGCAGCGGAGATCGCTTGGAACGGGTGGAGGCAGCAAGACAAGCGATCCAGTTAGAGAGCGACATGCCAAAGCGTCCCACCCGGTGAACATAGGAGAACATTTGCAGGGGAACACAGTCGAAATGGTGACCTACGTTTCAGCTCTAACCCATTTCTTCCTGGGTTATGGCTGCCTTTCAGCCAGGCTTGGAAACTGTACGTCTGATAAGGGATCAGTCCGTTCCTTCAAGGAACGGTACGTATGATAAGGGATCAGTCCGTTCCACGTTAACATTTGTGCACTTGCTACATTTAGCACTCATTGAGAAATGGAGAGAGAGAGAGAGAGAGAGAGAGAGAGAGAGAGAGAGAGAGAGAGAGAGAGAGAGAGAACTGATTCTGGAGGAGAAATATATTTCTCTGAAGCAATATATAGATATATATATTTCTAATGATTATCAGACCGAGACGTAATACTCCGGCGAATCATCCATCTATTTCTTTAATACTCCAGCCAATCATCCATCTATTTAATACTCCGGCGAATCACCCATCTATTTAATACTCCAGCCAATCATCCATCTATTTCGTTAATACTCCAGCCAATCATCCATCTATTTCTTTAATACTCCAGCCAATCATCCATCTATTTCGTTAATACTCCGGCCAATCATCCATCTATTTCGTTAATACTCCAGCCAATCATCCATCTATTTCGTTAATACTCCGGCCAATCATCCATCTATTTCGTTAATACTCCGGCCAATCATCCATCTATTTCGTTAATACTCCGGCCAATCATCCATCTATTTCGTTAATACTCCGGCCAATCATCCATCTATTTCCTGGTCTTTCCAGATGAGCGACAGCGACGAAGACGACTACGGACGGAGCTACAGCAGGAGAAGCAGCAGCAGCAGCAGCAGGAGCAGCAGTCGTAGGGTGGCGACCCACGACTATGGTGACGGTGAGGAAGACTCCCAGAGCCAAGACAGTCGGCGGGACATGTTCAGCGACTACATCGAGGCTGGCGGGGCCTTCCTGAAGGACAGCGACGAGGGCCAGGCCCTGGAAGACCCTCCCTACGGCGGCCCGGAGCTCCTGAACAGCCCCGGCAGCGACACCGAGGGCCTCTTCACCGCCCGAAGGAAAGGGGCGAGAGATCACGGCAACAGTGGTAGTAGTAGTAGCAATAGCGTGAAGGGGGTGTTGGACAGCCTCCATCAGGCGGTCAACGACAGCGACTGGAGCCCCAGGCAAGGCGGGCACACCAAAGACGACAGCACCAGTCGAAGTCATAGCTTCGACAGCGACCATTTCAGTTACAGGTTCGGCGACAACGACAGCGACGGCAGCCGGAGTAACAAGAAGAAGGGCGGGGGGTCGAACCTTGAAGACGACGAGAGTTTGACGGATCAGGATAGCCTCCCGTGCTGCTGTGTGTTGCTATGAACCACGGCAGCAGTCATCCGTCGTGCTGCTGTGTGTTGCTATGAACCACGGCAGCAGTCATCCGTCGTGCTGCTCTGTGTTGCTATGAACCACGGCAGCAGTCATCCGTCGTGCTGCTGTGTGTTGCTATGAACCACGGCAGCAGTCATCCGTCGTGCTGCTCTGTGTTGCTATGAACCACGGCAGCAGTCATCCGTCGTGCTGCTGTGTGTTGCTATGAACCACGGCAGCAGTCATCCGTCGTGCTGCTGTGTTGCTATGAACCACGGCAGCAGTCATCCGTCGTGCTGCTGTGTGTTGCTATGAACCACGGCAGCAGGCATCCGTCGTGCTGCTGTGTTGCTATGAACCACGGCAGCAGGCATCCGTCGTGCTGCTGTGTGTTGCTATGAACCACGGCAGCAGTCATCCGTCGTGCTGCTGTGTGTTGCTATGAACCACGGCAGCAGGCATCCGTCGTGCTGCTGTGTGTTGCTGTGAACCACGGCAACAGGCATCCATCGTGCTGTTGTGTGTTGCTATGAACCACGGCAGCAGGCATCCGTCGTGCTGCTGTGTGTTGCTATGAACCACGGCAGCAGTCATCCGTCGTGCTGCTGTGTGTTGCTATGAACCACGGCAGCAGTCATCCGTCGTGCTGCTGTGTGTTGCTATGAACCACGGCAGCAGTCATCCGTCGTGCTGCTGTGTGTTGCTATGAACCACGGCAACAGGCATCCATCGTGCTGTTGTGTGTTGCTATGAACCACGGCAGTATTCATCTGTGCTGCTGTGTGTTGTTATGAACCACGGCAGCAGGCATCGTACTGCTATGTGTTACTATGACCCACGGCAGCAGCAGGCAGTCATCGTGCTGCTGTGGGTTGCTATGAACCACGGCAGCAGTCAGTCATCTGTGCTGCTGTGTGTTGCTATGAACCACGGCAGCAGTCATCCATCGTGCTGTTGTGTGTTGCTATGAACCACGGCAGTATTCATCTGTGCTGCTGTGTGTTGCTATGAACCACGGCAGCAGGCATCCATCGTGCTGTTGTGTGTTGCTATGAACCACGGCAGTATTCATCTGTGCTGCTGTGTGTTGTTATGAACCACGGCAGCAGTCATCGTACTGCTATGTGTTACTATGACCCACGGCAGCAGCAGGCAGTCATCGTGCTGCTGTGGGTTGCTATGAACCACGGCAGCAGTCAGTCATCTGTGCTGCTGTGTGTTGCTATGAACCACGGCAGTTAGCATATGGGCTGCTGTGTGATGCTATGAACCACGGCAGCAGTCATCCATGCTGCTGCTGTGTGTTGCTATGAACCACGGCAGCAGTCATCCATGCTGCTGCTGCTGTGTGTTGCTATGAACCACGGCAGTATTCATCTGTGCTGCTGTGTGTTGCTATGAACCACGCCAGCAGTCATCGTGCTGCTGTGTGTTGCTGTGAACCACGGCAGCAGGCAGTCATCCGTGCTGCTGTGTGTTGCTATGAACCACGGCAGTCAGTCATCCATCGTGCTGCTGTGTGTTGCTATGAACCACGGCAGCAGGCATCGTGCTGCTGTGTGTTGCTATGAACCACAGCAGCAGGCAGTCATCCGTGCTGCTGTGTGTTGCTATGAACCACGACAGCAGGCAGTCATCCGTGCTGTTGTGTGTTGCTATGAACCACGGCAGCAGTCATCTGGGCTGCTGTGTTGCTATGAACCACGACAGCAGGCAGTCATCCGTGCTGTTGTGTGTTGCTATGAACCACGGCAGCAGTCATCTGTGCTGCTGTGTGTTGCTATGAATCACGGCAGCAGTCATCTGGGCTGCTGTGTTGCTATGAACCACGACAGCAGTCATCGTGCTGTTGTGTTGCTATGAACCACAGCAGCAGGCACCGTGCTGCTGTGTGTTGCTATGAACCACGACAGCAATCATCCGTGCTGCTGTGTGTTGCTATGAACCACGGCAGCAGGCAGTCATCCGTGCTGTTGTGTGTTGCTATGAACCACGGCAGCGGTCAGTCATCCGTGCTGCTGTGTGTTGCTATGAACCACGACAGCAGTCAGTCATCCGTGCTGCTGTTGTGTTGCAATGAACCACGGCAGCAGGCACCGTGCTGCTGTGTGTTGCTATGAACCACGGCAGCAGGCAGTCATCCGTGCTGTTGTGTGTTGCTATGAACCACGGCAGCGGTCGGTCATCCGTGCTGTTGTGTGTTGCTATGAACCACGACAGCAGTCAGTCATCCATGCTGCTGTTGTGTTGCTATGAGCCACGACAATTAGTCAGTCATCCGTGCTGCTGTGTGTTGTTGCTATGAACCACGGCAGCAGTCATCTGTGCTGCTGTGTGTTGCTATGAACCACGGCAGCAAGCAATCACCGTGCTGTTGTGTTGCTATGAACCAAGGCAGTTAGTCATCGTGCTGCTGTGTGTTGCTATGAACCACGGCAGCAGGCACCGTGCTGCTGTGTGTTGCTATGAACCACGGCAGCAATCATTCGTGCTGTTGTGTGTTGCTATGAACCACGGCAGCAATCATCCGTGCTGTTGTGTGTTGCTATGAACCACGGCAGCAGGCATCCGTGCTGCTGTGTGTTGTTGCTATGAACCACGGCAGCAGGCACCGTGCTGTTGCGTGTTGCTATGAACCACGGCAGCAGGCAGTCATCCGTATTGCTGCTGTGTGTTGCTATGAACCACGACAATTAGTCAGTCATACATGCTGCTGTGTGTTGCTGTGAACCACGGCAGCAGTCAGTCATCCGTGCTACTGTGTGTTGCTATGAACCACGACAGGAGTCAGTCATCCGTGCTGCTCTGTGTTGCTATGAACCACGACAGGAGTCAGTCATCCGTGCTGCTCTGTGTTGCTATGAACCACGGCAGCAGTCATCCATCGTGCTGCTCTGTGTTGCTATGAACCACGGCAGCAGGCATCTGGGATGCTGTTGTGTTGCTATGAACCACGGCAGCAATCATCCGTGCTGTTGTGTTGCTATGAACCACGGCAGCAGTCATCCATCGTGCTGCTCTGTGTTGCTATGAACCACGGCAGCAGGCATCTAGGCTGCTGTGTGTTGCTATGAACCACGGCAGCAATCATCCGTGCTGTTGTGTTGCTATGAACCACGGCAGCAAGCAGGCATCGTGTTGCTGTGTGTTGCTATGAACCACGGCAGCAGTTAATCACACACACACACAAAAACTTAAAATCACATCGAAAAAGAAAACAAACAAAAAAACTACTTTCTCGCGTTTCTGACTTAAATAGTTGGTGCGTTTTCTTTTTTTTTTCTTTTACTCGAACGCACAGACAACGAAATGCAAGAACGCAACTATTTTTCATCTTTACTTTAGATTGAACACTAGTGAACAGTCGGCATGCCACTGCCAGTACAATGCTCACTACGTAACAGCTGTGTTACATATTCTTCTCAGGAGAATCATTCCATATCACGTGTAGTTTAGATGCGAGAGATCAATACACCACAACCACTCATCGTTGAACTTCTTATACTCCAGAATTTTACGTTTCCGTTGTTCTGTTTTTATTATATGGCCATTTGGGCCTTCGTGGTATAGCGGTCAGCGTTGCTGAGGCATTTACGGGCCGTCCGGAGTCGTACTCACATAGGTTCGAATCCTGTTCGCCTCAGTCGATCCACAGTTCAACCCAACTGTTCATCCTCTCCCTTGTGGGTTGGTTTAATGGAATTGGTACCTGGTTTAAGCTCCCGTGGTGTAGCGGTTAACGTTCCCGGTAGCAATTGATCCACAGTTCAACCCAGCTGTTCATCCTCTCCCAAGGCATTTGTCAATAGAATTGGTACCTGGCGACAGATAGGGTATATGTGTGTATTTATAACGTTAGTGAAGTGTTTCAGATATCTTGGAGTGGACTTGGCAGCAAATGGAACCATGGAAGTGGAAATGGGTCATAGGATGGGGGAGAGGGCAAAGGTTCTGGGAGCGTTGAAGAATGTGTGGAAAGGGAGAACGTTATCTTGGAGTGCGAAAATGGGTATGTTTAAAGGAACAGTGGTTCCAACAATATCATATGGTTGCGAGGCATGGGCTGTAGATAGGGTTGTACGGAGGAGGGTGGATGTATTGGAAATGGAATGTTTGAGGACAATTTGTGGTGTGAGGTGGTTTGATCGAGTAAGTAATGAAAAGGTAAGAGAGATGTGCGGTAATAAAAAGAGTGTGGTTGAGAGAGCAGAAGAGGGTGTGTTGAAATGGTTTGGACATATGGAGAGGATGAGTGACTAAAGATTGGCAAAGAGGATATATGTGCCAGAGGTGGAGGGAACAAGGAGAAGTGGGGGACCAAATTGGAGATGCAAGGCAGGAGTGAAAAGGATTTTGAGCGATCGGGGACTGAACGTGCAAGAGGGTGAAAGGCGTGCACAGGATGAAGTGAATTGGAACGATGTGGTATGCAGGGATCGACGTGCTGTCATTGGACTAAATCAGGTCATGAGAAGCGTCTGGGGTATACCATTGGAAAGATCAGTAGGACCTGGTTGTGGATAGGGAACTACATTTTGGGTGTCTAATGTTTACCAGTGCAGAAAACAGCGCGTTTTCCATACTGGGAGTCATGTTGTGCAGTGTCGTAATGGATCGATGAGTTTAGAGCTTTGTCGAGTGGATGAAAATGTCATATTTACCGACTGGCAGGAAAAAAAGGGAGTTTGGAGGCTTGAAGTGTTCCAAGATAGGGTACTACGCTGGCAGGTTTTCGGGTGTATGAGATTGTATTGTATGAGTGGATGAAGGTGCAATGGTATTGCTTAAAGAAGCCATTGGGCCAAAGTTTTTTCAATGAGAGTTTCATTTATCATTTGGGTCTGGTGAAGAGAAGGTTTTGGCGAGTTTCGATTGAACTGTGAATATCAGTAGGAGGAAGGAACATGTCAACAAATGTGTTACGGTGGATTTTGAGTTGGTTTTCCCTAAGTATTCTATTAAAGGATGTGGTCAGGAGTGGCGTTCGGTGATTATGTTTTGTGTGTTCTCTTGGAGATGGGATTTTACTCGTCTGGGTTAGAAGGGCTTCATGTCTTGGTGTTGTGGAACTTAAGATCTTCCTTGTTCGCTAGAGTTGGTCATTGCTGGTGATGTAGTTCGTCGTGTTCTATACCTTTCTTTCTTAATGGTGAGTGGTGCTGTTTTGAGCATTTGTGTCCCCATGTAGGAAGGAAATGGTTCGGTTCAGTGTCTTTTTGTGGTTTCTTTGCTGGGTACGTCAATTTCCCTTCCTGTAATTTTGTTTATCTAGAGAGGTTGTGTGAGCTGAGAGAATTGCGTGTCAACGAGCTCGATCGACAGCGCGTCGTCTGCACCTGATTGGTCCTTTGTTTACATTGTTGCTATGCAATGTCTAGGAGGGTTAACTACTGCTGGACTGGTCAGTTGCATTTGGTAGATGTTTAAAGGCGGGTAACCCATCTCTAGGACCTTGAACGTGAGCGCTACGCCACGTAGAAGGGTAAGTACTGGCGTCTCCACAATGGGTAAGTGTTGAGCCCAGGATTCGAACCCTTTCAAGTCCAATTTCATGCTGGAATAGCACTAACCAGTATACCACGGAGTGCCCTCGTCTGTTATGTAGTGTTGACCATGAGAGGTTATGGTGTGTACTGAGTTTTTATGACCGAATCTTTTTGAGTCTGTCCTATCAATCGTGTAGTTATAGAAATACATATATATATATATATATATATATATATATATATATATATATATATATATATATATATATATTGGGAAGGATCACAATTTTGCGCGTGATCAAGATATTCCTATGAGTCCACGGGGAAAATGAAACACGAAAAGTTCCCAAGTGCACTTTCGTGTAATAATCACATCATCAGGGGAGACACAAGAGAGAAATATAACAGTCAGTTGATATCCATCAAAGAGACGAAGCTAGGACGTCTCTTCGATGTATATCAACTGACTGTTATATTTCTCTTGTGTCTCCCCTGATGATGTGATTATCACACGAAAGTGCACTTGGGAGTTTTTATTGTTTCATTTTCCCCGTGGACTCATAGGAATATATATATATATATATATATATATATATATATATATATATATATATATATATATATATATATATATATATATATATATATATAAACATCTATTTCAAATTTTCATGCTTGTGAATTGTAAGGTAAATAAAAAAACTTTCTCTGTCTATAAGTCATTTTCTTAGAGGCAAACTTAGCTATTCCTGTAATGGTGGGGGTTCGAAGAGAGAGTAAATGTTACAGTAATACTTTCTTCATCCAGCATTTCAACTGCAAGACATACCACGACCTTCTGCACCCAGTAATCGAACTAACACCACTAGACTCTGGGGACCAAAGTCTACTCCACATCTCACCAGTTCAGCTCCACTTCAACTCGCCTAGTAACGAAAATCAACACTTCAGAGAGCATTTACCAGGTTAACGCAGTTCACCGACAATTTACTTAAGTGTCCTGTTTTCCCATTTTTTCTCATTAAAAAGGAACGACCATTTTCTATGATTGAGTACTTCGTCTCGTATGGCAGGATTCTCGTTATTGGGGCAATTCGCTCACTTAATCATTAGTTTTCCCAAGTTCACAAACAAAAATACAAGTCTTGTCCCTAGAGACAAGGCCCTTTGAGCCCCTCCTTTTTTGGCACCAAGGTGTAAATATGGGTTTGTTTTTATCATTCATCTCACGGATATAAATGGGACCCGCTTTAAAAAGAATTTTGCCCCAGTGGAGAGAAATGTCCTTAAATCATGCCCCAGCAGAGGTAGGCCTATGCACAATGTATCTATCATCTCTTAGGCTCGCAGGGAGTTCTCCACCAAGGGGGGGAGGGGGATTTTAGGGTTTCATAGGGGTGGGAAGGGGGAGAATTTGGGGTGCCAATTGGTTTCATAGCGGTGAGAAGGGGGAGAAGTTGGGGTACCACAGATTGGCAGATTCAAAGTATTGGAATATTGATATTTTCTAAGAAACTACAATACTACAGCTTGTAGATAATGTACGGGACATTACACTTTATTGAATATCACAGATTAGATAGGAAATAAAGATAAATATTTCACTTTTTATGTATGAAAATACTCCATTTATCTTTGACTTTTTCGTGTTTGGTATTTACGTATTATTTGGAATACACTTATTGGGTCAGACAGTCTTGGAGAGGGGGAAATGCGCCTTTTGGGTCAGACAATCTTGGAGAGGGGGAACTCACCTTTTGAGTCAGACAATCTTGGAGAGGGGGGAATGTGCCTTTCGGGTCAGACAATCTTGAAGAGGGGAATTCATCTTTTGAGTCAGACAGTCTTGGAGAGGGGGGGTATACATTCTATGGGTCAGGTAGCCTTGGAGAGGGGGAAATATACACACACACCTCAATCCACAGCCAGACCCCACAGACCTTTCCGTGCCCCCCCCCCCCCTATTTAACATGCACTGGATCAGTCCATTAACAGGCATGTCGCACCCCCGTATAGCACATCACTCCAATTCATTCCATCACCTTCGAACACATCCAAGTGCGGAGCGCTCATGAAAAATCTTAAGCTAAATCCAATCTCCCATCTCCAGTTGGGCCTCTCCCACTTCTTGTCCCCCTTCACTTCTAACACATCCTCTTTTAACCACCTCTCATTTATTTCCCTTCTATATCCTTTCTATAGATTAATCATGCCATTTATCTAACTGCTCATGTACATAGAGCATAATTCCAATCACTATAATAGAGCAATTCAATCGAAAAGCCATGGGTAATACGAGTCAATGAGGATAGTCAGTCATTAGCCAGACTTGGAAGACAATTCTAATCACTATAACAGAACAATTCTATCGAAAAGCCATGGGTAATACGAGCCAATGAGAATGGTCAGTCATTAGCCAGACTCGGAGGACAATTCTAATCACTATAATAGAGCAATTCTATGTAAAACTAGCAAATGAGGATGGTTAGGTAGTTAGAAGGCAGACAAAGACATGCGCCAGCAAATGTGTTTGCCACAAGGTGGTTGTCCTCTCCCTCGCGTGTGAGCCTGTGGAACGTTCGCTGGCATAACAACAACAACAACAACCGAGGCAGGACCCAAAGGTTTGGACTTTAATGGTCCTTTAAATTTGCCTGAATCACCGAGGGAAGGAATTCATCGCAGGAATGAAGGCATTCGGTAATTGGTCGTTGTGGCTCTCGTTAAAGGACCGTTACGGTAGTTTGGTTGTTTGGGGCTGTAGGTTGTTAGAGATGACAGTCATTATTGTGGACTTCTAAGACACGTGTAATATGGTGTATTTGGAACATATTTAGATGTTAGTTATTTAAATATTTAACTATGCTTGGCTTATTTTTATCATAATTAACATTAAATGATTACATTTTTTGTCATGTTCTATTATATACTTGTATTTTCTTGTATTATTCTGTGAATGTATTATGGAGACTAATGAAAATATATGTTTATACTTTATGTGTCTTAGGTATAATATTTAAATATATGTTCACTGCCCATTTATTTTGCCAAAGTAATTTGGCGAATCTAATTATGTACTTGAGATTATAATTGACGGGTAGAATTGCCATTTCGAACATCCTTTTATTTGCTATGGAAATGACGATCAGAATCCTTCAAGAAACATACAAAACCATCGCAAAAAATTATTTTAGAATAAACCTAAAAAAAATCAAAAAGGATTTTCTGGATGTCCAAAATGGTAATAATACCATTTTAGAAAGGTAGATTTATGGTAATATTTTAAGTTTAGGTAGGCTATGAATTTCAGTCTACCCATATTATGATCATTTTCTAGTTTATAGACGCTACCTTCAAGACAAGGGAAGCAAAACCAATGATTATATATTCCAAGGCATTACTTCCTTCTTGAAATTATTATTTTTGTGTTTTAACGTCACTCTACGAGGCGGGCTAAAGTTTGGATATTGAAAGTGTCCAGAGATCTTTCATGGTACCTATTTATGTGGTATAGGAGCGAAATTACTGGGATTGAATGAAATCTCTAAGACTATGTTCGCAAGTTTGCGGATGTGAGAGGTATATCTTCCTCTGTACCTGGTAAATCCTAGAAGGTACAGTTCCCAAGTTGCATTCAGTAATGATATCTTACTGGCACGGCAGGCAAGGAAGAGTCTTTAACATATTACCTCTGATAAACAAAGGTGTGATGGCGTGGGGGCTATGTGTGCCTAAGGGCTGTGGCTTCTAACTGCTAGGCTGACCAGTGACCTTTTCCAGCAACCTAGGCCGAACTTCGGCTGTGATGGTAAAGACTTCACCAGGTATTCAACATTCTAGAAAATATAAATCAACAAAATTTTTCGGAATTGCTCATTACAATGTGTTGAGGTGATAGAGGGTGTGGGATTTTAGCTGTAGACATGTAACTCCATCAATATTAAGTTTGTATAAAATGGACAGGACTTTGAAGAAAGTGCTTGAATTAATGTCTTAGAGATTTCTCCTACACAGGGTCAGATTCTTATCTCTCTTTAGACATAGGAACTCACATTGCTAAGCAATGGAAACAACATGGCAAATTGATGTGCTCTATGTTTTTTTTGCAAATACATGATAATATTGGGAACTTCTCAGAAAGACTTTACTAAAGTAACTAAGCTTTTAAGTCGAGGGAGAAAATCAACAATATCTTCGTCATTCGGTAATATGTAAATTACATCACCTGTATGGTGAAACAATATAGTGCCTTTTGGTATGACACTGCGAAAAGGTTTACCTTTGAAGAACTCCATACAGATATTACCCAACAAGGCAAAAAGGGATTTCCCATCACCATGCCAAATCCCTGTAGATAGTACTCATCACTGTAAATAACTTTGCAGTCCTTGATGCAAAGCTTTATTAGTTCGATGATAGCCATAGACAAGAGTGTGCATACCAAGTTCTATAGACAAAAACTGAGTTTTCCAATGGAATGTTAGTGAAGAGTGACTTCATGTCAATCTTATAAGCTCATAACTGAAGTTCACATACATGTTATTTGATTTTTTTACAAGATTCTCATTATTTCTGATGTTTACTGAGAGATTGTACCAGCAAGTGGGTTCAGAAAAGCCACAAGGCACTTCAAGAGTTTGTATGTAACTGGTCCAAATGAACTACTAATTAGTCTTGTTCTGTTGTTTGGATTGTGTGTTTTGATTAGCCCAAACATATGCAGGAGTGAGGGAGTGATTGTAGACTGTTGTTTTATGAAGTCATCATTACCTTAGTGTAGTTATTTCAGTTTCTGATTAAATTGCTGTTGATGGTCTTTAAAGGATTTGTTCTTAATTTTGTATAGGTTTGAGTGTCGCTTAGATCTTGCATTTTTCGTAAACTGTCACTTTTGTTCATTACTACGACAGTGGCTCACTACTGTACGCTCTTTATTCTATGTCTAACAGCAAGACATTTATACCTCAGCTATTTCCTCTGTCACTGGTAGATAGATTGAATCGTGGTGTTGAATATTTGACAAGGAAATCTATATGGTTGACCTGTTATGTGATGCAATGACTAGTAGTGTTGCTCTTAGATCAAAGAACAAACTGGTAGATTATCTGCAGGAGTTCATCTTTTTTTGCCTTTGCTGTTGGTATCTCTGTGACGATTGAAAAGTGCAGTATTGTTAGCACCATCAAAGAACAGATTGGCAGCTCTTTCCCTGACACATAGCTAACAACATTTGCATCTCCATAGCTTTCAGGCTCATAGATATTTCTCAGAAAGTCAACTGTTTGTTTTGCTTTTTAATTTTTTCATCAAAATAGCCTCAAAGGACTTGGTCTGTGGCTGTTGGCTTTCCTTTGTAAATTTTGTGTAATCATCCTACATATATAAATGCAATCATCAAATGATATTAAATTTTTATCAGTCATACGCATGATGTAGTCTGACGTAATACACTTATTGAACACAGTTCTTTATTCTTCAGATTGTAGATGCCTTGAATGGAGATTGTAATAGTTGTTTGTAAACATTTAAATTTTTATTTCTTTTCTGAGAAGTTGATACATTAAGAGTTCATTTGTAGTTCTTGAAACATTTTTTTTTTTGTATGTTGAGTGTAACACAGCAACACATACAATATACTAGCATTCCCTAGTATACCCTATATCCCTGTAAACTTATCATTCATTACTCAAAAACTTGATTGTAGTATCTGTATCGTGCTATAAAATGACACAAAAAAATAACAATAATATTACGACATATGACATGAATCTGTTGCTGGTAGAGTGCCCCATTCATCAACATTAAAGAAAATCAAGTTAGGCCAAGATTTATATTCTTTTTCGAACTTAACAAAATCAGTACCAATACATTCCTTTGAGGAATTACCAATTTATTTAGGCATCAAGACTAGCTATGAATATTGAATAATTTTGTTTTGTAATGTTAGTATAATGTGTAGAGAACATAATTTGGAGCGTAATATTTAATTCTTTGATGTTAGATAAAGTGATGATGTTAAGGATTGTGACTATGAGGGAAAGTTTTGGGTTATGTCAGTCAGTTAACTATATTCAAAAATTCAACATGAACCTATGGACATCTCGCTTGACCTCCTCCTTTTAGTAACTGAATTCTATGGTGGAATTATACTAATAATAGTGTGATATGCCACTGGGAATCCCATGGAATGGTTTCCTTTGGAGAGATTGAGCAAAGGTACTAACAGGAACTTGATACGCCCTTATTTGTTGACATTTGTTGATAGTTGGCGTAATGCTCAGTCATGGGTGTGTAGTATGTTTTGACTACAGTATTGGAAATTACAGTAAATCTTGGCTACCTCAGGAGATTAGGTAAGGTCACCTAAACTGCTAGGGAGGTTACTTAAGGTAGCCGTGGTTGCTAGGGAGGTTAGTTAAAGTTGTCTCGGTAGGGAGGTTAGGCAAGGTTGTCTCAGTTGGTAGGGAGGTTAGGCAAGGTTTCTCAGTTGCTAGGAAGGTTAGGCAAGGTTGTCTTGGTTGCTAGGGAGGGTAGGCAAGGTTGTCTCGGTTGCTAGGGAGGGTAGGCAAGGTTTTCTCGGTTGGTAGGGAGGTTAGGCAAGGTTGTCTCAGTTGGTAGGGAGGTTAGGCAAGGTTGTCTCGGTTGCTAGGGAGGGTAGGCAAGGTTGTCTCAGTTGCTAGGGAGGTTAGGTAATGTTATCTCGGTTGCTAGGGAGGGTAGGCAAGGTTGTCTCGGTTGCTAGGGAGGTTAGGTAAGGTTGTCTTGGTTGCTAGGAAGGTTCGTTAAGGTTGCCTTGACTGCTAGGAAGGTTTTTTTCGGCTGCGAGAGAGGTTAGATAAGGTTGCCTTAGGTTCTATTAATTTTTTCAAGTGTTTTACCTACATTTACAATAATCCCCACATTTTTCATGATAGTGATGACCCCCTTATTTGATACTGTTGAATGAAATCAATTGTTCTGAACCATGATCTGCAACTGTAATTGCATTTTCTAAATATCATACTACAATTGCAAAACAAAATTAATCAATATGTAGAATTGATTTTAATGCGTAGCTAAAGTGGTAAATTACTGTACAGAGTAGAAGTGATTTCAACCAATGTAATTTTATGTTTTTTATTGAATTATACATGTATTTATGGAGAAGGCTGTTAAGATACGGAAAAATTGTACGAAAAAATTGTGGTTAATTTATGTAGGAGTAACACTTGCAGAAATTGGTATTGATGAATTTGCTAGAAATTCATTGTAATGGACTCCTGAAACATAGAAGACTTGGATTACATTGGGCTTATTGATTGGGAGCATTATTTTTTATCCTGCTATTATAAATGTGGTAGGAGGGCAGGGAGCAGCTCTTCTTGTCAGAAGTATGCATACCTTGTGGTACAGCATGTTGTGAAACTGGGAACTTAGTTACCATAGTAGATGCAGTGGGGTGAAACACTTACAGAAATCTACACAATTTATGAAAGCCTCACCAAACTCCACCTGGTAACCTACATTTACCATGTTTTGGATTTTATTTGTATATATAGGTAAAGTTCCAACTGTAGAGTGCCACAGAAAGAACATACAGATTTGGATGAATCACCCATCACTGGATTCCTTACAGGTCATAGGGTTGATATAGACCAGGGGAGATGATATACAAATTGGCCTGAAAGTTGCACCCTCCAGGGATCGTTAGAAAGCTGCACCTCATTGAATTCTGAAAGATTACTGATATATTATTTTACGAAGATTTTCTTTTTTATTGAAATATTTCATTTATAGTACTGTGCATGTATGACCAAGGAAGATTTGATGAGTACAATTGAGCAGGAGCAGTAGGTACTAGTAGTCAGCAGGAACATTAGGTTGGGGCCCCTGCAAACACAATACTAGAGATGCCCTCAGCCAGTGGTCTTTTAAGGGCAAGGCATTAAAGGCTAGGAAGTGGCATTGGAGTTTCCCAGTTATGGGGACTTTATATCATGGCCACCCACTTGAGGGAGTTTCAGGAGGGAAGAGCTGCTAGAGATATAAATAGATAGATAGACAGAGATTATCATCGGTAAACAGTGGAACATCTTGCCTACGACATGCCCATTTAATCCCTTCTCTGAGAAATTTTGATAATAATACATGGGATTGCATATTACCAATGTGTGTCACTGCTGCAAGTTCTAACCTATAGTGTTTTGATGTTATTTTCAACATTCCTTGTTAGAATCTGATGTGCATAATCTTCTAACTAGATTTTTAGGCATGAAATAATATATCTTCATTATTTACAGACATATCAGCATTCTTCTTGAAACAAATTGCCAGTGATGATATGTCACCTGCTATAGCGGCCATGAAGGCTTTGACAGAATCATTGCGATTGGATGATTCAACAACATTACAAGAGTTCATTGGTAAGTATTGTAATTTTTCTTTTAAGGTAAACAGTAAGCATAGATTGAAACATATTGTGTTTCATTGATATTAAATGTTATGTAATACTCTCCCTTGGGACAGGGAAGATAGAAGTATACCATTTTATTCCCTGCTGGTCATAGATGATGCCTAAAAGAGACAGGAGCTGGGAACATCCCCCTTCTTGTGTTTCAAATTTTAAAAGATGAAACAGAAGGAGCCAAGCAAGGAGGGCCCAACCTTCTTGTAGGCTCAGGCTGAAGTGTCTTAATGTGGTTAGATGAAACCAAGATGAGAATGAAAGAGAGGAAGATAGTATGTGTGAGGAAAGGAACCAGGATGTTCGAGCACTGATTGAAAGCTCAAAGGTAATTGGCAAGAAAAGTTTGGGGATGACAAGTCAGGGGTTACAGTGAAAGTGAGAGTCACGGACGTGGTAGCACTGCTGCCACCTATCACTCTATATCTCTAATACCTGTTTCCTCTAGGAACTCCCATCACAGGGGTGGCCACGGCAAAAAAGTTCCCACTTATCCTTGTCCTTACGTCTCCCTCGCATACACCATTCCATGCATTCTTCCACCATTTCTCTACCTCCAGTATTCTTCTCTTCTATTTTCCCATGTCACAAGTGGTCCTTCTCTCACACCAACTCCTTTAATTGTACTATCATACACTCTTCTTGT
This sequence comes from Panulirus ornatus, assembly GCF_036320965.1. Taxonomy (NCBI): domain Eukaryota; kingdom Metazoa; phylum Arthropoda; class Malacostraca; order Decapoda; family Palinuridae; genus Panulirus; species Panulirus ornatus. The sequence goes on from NC_092284.1 coordinate 5,710,546, forward strand.
AAATACCTGTGTTACATTCTTTCCATGTGCCCACGCCACTTCAAAGTATTACATTTCATCTACTCTACAACACCCTTTGCATTCCCTGCCATACCAGATCTTGCATGCAACCCTTCATTTCTTTCTTCCTTCCATTTGATCATACTAAATGCTTCTTTTGAGTCGCTCATTTCCACAGCCTGGATTCTTGAGTTTTGGCAATAAAGGCCAGGATCGGGAGGAATATGCTGTCCCTTAATCCTTTCTTCACTTCCATACTTACACCTTTACCCTTCATTATTCTATCAAGAAACCTAATGACTCTTCTGCCCTGTACTGCTCTCTCCTATATCTCTCTTTCCATATCACCAGATTTGATTGAAATAGCTCCTAAATACTTAAAATCTGTCACCACTTCCAGCCTTTCTGCCCCCATATCAGTAAAACAGTTTAGTACGCTTTCTTCTTTCACTCTAAAGGGTTTTGCAAAATATACATTTTTGCTGTGTTTCCTTGCAAACACCATTACTTTACATTAACTCACATTTACCTTCAGTTGCCTATGCTTACACACATCATAGAACACACTTACAACTTTCTACCTCTCCTATTTGCTCTCGGCAAACAACACAGTATCATCCGCAAACAGGCTAATCACGAGGCACCAAACTTCACCTCACAATTCATCTCTGCACCTCTTACCTGGTTTTGCTTTCACCTCCCTTATTAGCCTATCCACGTTGACATCACACGGCCCTGCCTCACACCCACGTGTATATGAAAACTTTTGCCCAAGTCTCCATCCACTCTTACACAAGCATTTGCTACTCTATAGAAGGCTTTCATATCGCCCAAGAGTTGTACACCTATCCCATATATCCTAAATACATTCCATAAAGCATTCCACTCAACTCTGTCGTATGTTTCCTTCAGATCCATAAAAGCTGCATACAGCTTCTTAACTTTTGCTATATATTTTCTACAGTTATTTTCATTACAAAATTTGATCTACACATCTGCTACCTTTCCAACCCCCCCCCCCCCAGCTCTTCTTTATTCTGTATTTAGTCACTTCCATCGCTCTAACAATCAACACTCTTGCATGCACTCTTTCTGGTATGCTAAACAGACATACTCACCTATAATTGCTACATATAACCTTAGCACCTTTTCCTTTAAATAAAGGAACAATAATAGCTTTCACCCAGTCCTCAGGCACAACTTCTGATTCCATACTAAATTGCGTATCAATTGCATCAACTGTATCACACTTTCTTCACCATACTTTAGCATTTCAGTCATACATCCATCCATTCCAGGTGTCTTTCCTACCTTCAACCTCATTATTGCACTTTTTACCTCCATTCTTGCTATAGGCCCCTGCAATTACAACATATCTCCATTTCTCCTTGATCCTCACCTCCACGAGAACTTCAAAATGGTCAAAGTCTCTGAAGAATACTATCCCAATACAACCTTTCTCAATCTTTCATCCATTTCTACTTAGTCAAACCCTTTTGTTCTTCTTTTCCATCATTTCTCATCCACATATTACTGTGGATCATCTTGTGTAAAAAAATGGTGTTTGCAAGGAGTAAACCCCTCTCAGCACAGACGTCCACATGATAACTTTCATTATCAGATATTCCAGGCGCTCCCCTTTTACCATCTTGTTAATTTCATCGCCCATTACAACCACCTCTCTCTCTCTCTCTCCTTCTCAAATCCATTCATACAGTCATTAAAATTTCTCCAGAAACACATCATTTCATCCTTACTTCCCACTGTCTTCACATTCACAAGTGCATACACACAAACCCATGCATACTTCACAGTTCCAGTCTTTCCTTTCATCCACACTATTCTTGATCCATTCCATCCATGTTCTTTAACACTCTCCCATACTCATGTGATAGCTCAGTTGCACATTATTCTTTCCCTCTTCCCGATGATTTTCATTTATTACAATCCATGCCATTCCTCCTTCCATGCCCTTGCACATTTTGGATTCATCATTTCCATTTCCACCCAGTACACCTTGCCCAAGGATATGGGTTACCCCAGTCCCCAATGCATCCAGACTGTTACTTATAAACTTCTCCACAAGTCCCCTCCATCTACTCTTGTCAATCATTCCATTAACACTCAAGGCCATCAGCACTACTGCTGCAGCAGGAGTTATGGGAATGTGTGAAAGAGTACAAGAAAAGAAGCTCCAGGCTGATATGGGTAAAAATGAAAGTGCATTATAAGAGATGGGTAATTATTAGAGCTTATACATTTAACAGATATTGAGTGATCAGGGCCTGAACATGCCGGAGGGTGAAAGGCATGCATGGAGTAGAATGAATTGGAATGATGCTGTATACTGGGGTTGACATGCTGTAAATGGACTAAATCATGGCATGTGAAACATTGAAGGTAAACCATAGAAAGTCTGTGGGGCCTGCTTATCGATAGGGAGCTGTAGATTTGGTGCATTAGACATGGCAGGTAGAGAATGGTTATGAGCAAATGTCACCTTTCTTCATCTGCTCCTGGCAGTACCTTGCTAATGCAAGAAACAACGATTGAGTATGAATAAAACATGAGTATACATGGTCAGTTGGAAGGATGGTACGAGGGCATCATTGGTGGGATGTCTCATCATTACTTGGTGGAGGCTTGGTAAAGATTTGTAAAGGTTTTCAGGAAAGATGAAATAATAAAGAAGAGGGTGGTAATAGTAAAGGAGCTTAGAAAAGAAACTTGTGTGAAGAAATACCAGGAAGGTTTGAGTGCAGAATTGCAAAAGGTGAGAGTAAATTAAGAGAGTGTGCAAGAAATGAAATGTATTTAGGGAAGCAGTGTAAGAGCATGTGTAAGAGAAGTGTGTGGCATGTGGGAGATGGGCTGGTGAGAAAACGTAGAGTATTGGAATGACAGTAAAGTTGCAATGAAAGAGGAAAGAGATGTATCGATAGGAAGGAGTGCAAGTGAATGGGAGATGTACAAGAGAAAGCGTCAGGAGTCAAGAGGAACGTGTAGGGGCTACAAGAGAGTGCAGATGAGAGTTGGGATGAATGAATATCGGTAAACTTCAGGAGAATAAGATCTTTTGGAAGGAGGTTAATAGTGTGAGAAAAACAAGAAAATTCATGGGAACATTGGTGATTGTGGGGTAAGTTGTAAAATAATAATGATGAGGTGAGGAGATGGATTGAGTATTTTGAAGGCCTATTAAATGTTTTTGATGATAAGACAGCAGATATAGGGTGTTTGGGTCCAGAAGATATGTGAAGTGAGAAAGTTACGGCATAGTGAAAAGAGAAGAGGTAGTGAAAGCCTTGCATGAGATGAAATGTGGTAAGGCTGCTGGAGTGGATGGTATTTTAGTTTACACTGTGTTTTTGATATGTTGGTTGGGATTTTAAGAGTATTGGCAGATCATGTCGAGGGTTTGAGGACAGGCAGAATACATGTATAATGCCATAGTATAAAGGCATGGGGAGAAAGGTGAGTGTTTAAATTACAGAGGGCTGAGGTTGATTGTACCTGGAAAAGCAAATGGAAGAATGGTGATTGAGAGGTTTGTGGCATGCAAAGAGCATCAGATTGGGGAGGAGCAATGTGGTTTCAGAAGTGGTAGAGGTGTTTGCTTTGAAGAATGTGTGTGAGAAAGCTTTACAGAAACAGAGGGATATGTATGTGGCATTAGGAATCTTGAAAAAACATATCATAGGATTGATAGAAAAGCTGGGAGTGGACATATCAGTGAATGGAACAGAGGAAGTAGAGGCAAAGGTTGAGGAATGTGGGAAAAAAGAAGTTACTGTCTGAGAGGGCAAAAAATGTTTGAAGGCATAGTAGTCCCAATGATATTATATGGATGTGATGTATGAGGCTGTAATTGAGAACGGATGGAAGGGGAGAATGTGTTGGAAATCATAGTTTGAGGACATTATTTGTAGTGGGGAGGGTTTATCGAGTAAGTAATGAGAGGGTAAGAGAGAGATGTGGTCATAAGTGTATGGTAGAGGGAGCTGAAGAGGGTGTCATGAAATGGTTTGGGCATTGGAGAGAATGAGTGAGGAGAGGTTGACAAAGAGGATATATGTGACAGAAGATGAGCGGACAAGGAGAAAGGGGATACCAAAATGGAGATGGAGGGATGGAGTGAAAAAAATTTTGAGTGCTCGGGGCCTGAACAAGCATGAGGATGAAAGGCATGCACGGGATAGTGAATTGGAGTATGTGGGACAGAACCAAGGCAGGTGAAGCAGCAGGAAAAAACCATGGAAAGGTCTGTGGTGCCCAGTTGTAGATAGGGGGATGTGGTTTTGGTGCATTACACGTGATGGTGAGAGAAAGGCTGCGAGTGAGTGAGGCTTTTCTTCGTCTATTTCAGGCTGTCCCTTTCTAACATAGGAAATGGCGAACAGATATGAAAGTAAATGAATTGAATACTTCCCTCTGATTTATCATATTCTGATTTTTGTATGTGCTTAAGTGTTTTGATGTTCATATTTTTTTATACCGTATTGATTTGTGTAGAAAAATAATTTTTCACTAACTTTAAAATTTCATTTTTACCATATCAGCAAAGATGAAGGATGCAAGAGAAGCTTTGAGCAAGACAGATGTATCTGTGGTGTCGGTATCATCAGGATGTGAAATTTTTATGCGTTTCATCACCCTGTCACATTTGGAGTTAGAACAGGCAGCGGTAAGGCAGGTTTAATATTTTGATATGATTGACAGTCCATGGACATAGGTTTTCAACAGGATACAAGTTGGTGATGGTATTGCAGTGGAATTTATTAAAAAAGGGAGTGACTGTATTGTTGACTGGTTGGTAAGGTTATTTAATGTATGTTTGACTCATGGTGAGGTGCCTGAGGATTGGCGGAATGCTTGCATAGTGCCATTGTACAAAGGCAAAGGGGATAAAATTGAGTGCTCAAATTACAGAGGTATACGTTTGTTGAGTATTCCTGGGAAATTATATGGTAGGGTACTGATTGAGAGGGTGAAGGCATGTACAGAGCAACAGATTGGGGAAGAGCAGTGTGGTTTCAGAAGTGGTAGAGGATGTGTGGATCAGGTGTTTGCTTTGAAGAATATATGTGAGAAATACTTAGAAAAGCAAATGGATTTGTATGTAGCATTTATGGATCTAGAGAATGCATATGATAGAGTTGATAGAGATGCTCTGTGGAAGGTATTAAGAATATATGGTTTGGGAGGCAAGTTGTTAGAAGCAGTGAAAAGTTTTTATTGAGGATGTAAGGCATGTGTACGTGTAGGAAGCGAGGAAAGTGATTGGTTCTCAGTGAATGTAGGTTTGCGGCAGGGGTGTGTGATGTCTCCGTGGTTGTTTAATTTGTTTATGGATGGGTTTGTTAGGGAGGTGAATGCAAGAGTTTTTGGAAGGGGCAAGTATGCAGTCTGTTGTGGATGAGAGAGCTTGGGAAGTGATGATACAGCGCTGGTGGCTAGTTCGTGTGAGAAACTGCAGAAGCTGGTGACTGAGTTTGGTAAAGTGTGTGAAAGAAGAAACCTGAGAGTAAATGTGAATAAGAGTAAGGTTATTAGGTACAGTAGGGTTGAGGGTCAAGTTGATAGGGAGGTAAGTTTGAATGGAGAAAAACTGGAGAAGTGAGGTGTTTTAGATATCTGGGAGTGGATTTGGCAGCGGAAGGAACCATGGAAGCATAAGTGAATCATAGGGTGGGGGAGGGGGCGAAAATTCTGGGAGCACTGAAGAATGTGTGGAAGTCGAGAACATTATCTCGGAAAGCAAAAATGGGTATGTTTGAAGGAATAGTGGTTCCAATAATGTTATATGGTTGCGAGGTGTGGGCTATGGATAGAGTTGTGCGGAGGAGGGTGGATGTGCTAGAAATGAGATGTTTGAAGACAGTATGTTGGGTGAGATGTTTTGATCGAGTAAGAAATGATAGGGCAAGAGAAATGTGTGGTAATAAAAAGAGTGTGGTTGAGAGAGCAGAGGAGGGTGTTTTGAAATGGTTTTAATCACATGGAGAGAATGAGTGAGGAAAGATTGACAAAGAGAATATATGTGTCAGAGGTGGAGGGAATGAGGAGAAGTGGGACACCAAATTGGAGGTGGAAAGATGGGGTGAAAAAGATTTTGAGTGATCGGGGCCTGAACATGCAGGAGGGTGAAAGGTATGCAAGGAATAGAGTGAATTGGAACGATGTGGTATACTGGGGTCAATGTGCTGTCAATGGATTGAACCAGGGCATGTGAAGCGTCTGGGGTAAACCATGAAAAGTTCTGTGGGGCCTGGATGTGGAAAGGGAGCTGTGGTTTTGGTGCATTATTACATGACAGCTAGAGACTGAGTGTGAACGAATGTGGCCTTTGTTGTCCTTTCTTAGCGCTACCTCGCATACATGAGGGGGGATGGGGTTGTTATTTCATGTGTGGCGGGGTGGCAATGGGAATGAATAAAAGCAGACAGTATGAATTATGTACATGTGTATATATGTATATGCCTATGTGTGTATATGTATGTATACGTTGAGATGTATAGGTATGTATATTTGTGTGTGAACGTGTATGTATATACATGTGTATGTGGGTGGGTTGGGCCATTCTTTTGCCTGTTTCCTTGCGCTACCTCGCTAACGTGGGAGACGGCGACAAAGCAAAATAAATAAAATAAATAAATGTATGTTTGGTAAAGATTGAAACCAGAGGAAAACATAAGAGTGTGGAAATGAAGAGCACACATTGATGCACAGTAATCAAAATGTTTCAGCTATGTAGAATGTATGACAGATGAGAGCTTTGTGAAAATTCCTTTTATTTATCATTAGAGAAATGAAAGGAACGCTTACCCTGCAGAAGAAAGGAATAGTTTCAATGAATAAGCAGTTCATAGTTATTGAACTAAGGACATAAGGGGAGTGGGGGAGGAATGGGATGTATTTAGGGAAGCAGTGATGGCTTGCGCAAAAGATACTTGTGGCATGAGAAGCGTGGCGTGGGAGGTGGGCAGATTAGAAAGGGTAGTGAGTGGTGGGATGAAGAAGTAAGATTATTAGTGAAAGAGAAGAGAGAGGCATTTGGAAGATTTTTGCTGGGAAATAATGTAAATGAGTGGGAGATGTATAAATGAAAGAGGCAGGAGGTCAAGAGAAAGGTGCAAGAGGTGAAAAAGAGGGCAAATGAGAGTTGGGGTGAGAGAGTATCATTGAATTTTAGGGAGAATGAAAAGGTGTTTTGGAAGGAGGTAAATAAAGTGCGTAAGACAAGGGAACAAATGGGAACTTCAGTGAAGGGTGCTAATGGGGAGGTGATAATAAGTAGTGGTGATGTAAGATGGAGTGAATATTTTGAAGGTCTGTTGAATGTGTTTGATGATAGAGTGGCAGATATAAGGTGTTTTGGTCGAGGTGGTGTGCAAAGTGAGAGGGTTAGGGAAAATGATTTGGTAAACAGAGAAGAGGTAGTAAAAGCTTTGCGGAAGATGAAAGCCGGCAAGGCAGCGGGTTTGGATGGTATTGCAGTGGAATTTATTAAAAAAGGGATGACTGTATTGTTGACTGGTTGGTAAGGTTATTTAATGTATGTATGACTCATGGTGAGGTGCCTGAGGATTGGCGGAATGCTTGCATAGTGCCATTGTACAAAGGCAAAGGGGATAAAAGTGAGTGCTCAAATTACAGAGGTATAAGTTTGTTGAGTATTCCTGGTAAATTATATGGGAGAGTGTTGATTGAGAGGGTGAAGGCATGTACAGAGCATCAGATTGGGGAAGAGCAGTGTGGTTTCAGAGGTGTTAGAGGATGTGTGGATCGGGTGTTTGCTTTGAAGAATGTATGTGAGAAATACTTAGAAAAGCAAATGGATTTGTATGTAGCATTTATGGATCTAGAGAAGGCATATGATAAGAGTTGATAGAGATGCTCTGTGGAAGGTATTAAGAATATATGGTGTGGGAGGCAAGTTGTTAGAAGCAGTGAAAAGTTTTTATCGAGGATGTAAGGCATGTGTACGTGTAGGAAGAGAGGAAAGTGATTGGTTCTCAGGTGAATGTAGGTATGCAGCAGGGGTGTGTGATGTCTCCATGGTTGTTTAATTTGTTTATGGATGGGGTTGTTAGGGAGGTGAATGCAAGAGTTTTGGAAAGAGGGGCAAGTATGCAGTCTGTTGTGGATGAGAGAGCTTGGGAAGTGAGTCAGTTGTTGTTCGCTGATGATACAGCGCTGGTGGCTGATTCGTGTGAGAAACTGCAGAAGCTGGTGACTGAGTTTGGTAAAGTGTGTGAAAGAAGAAAACTGAGAGTAAATGTGAATAAGAGCAAGGTTATTAGGTACAGTAGGGTTGAGGGACAAGTCAATTGGGAGGTAAGTTTGAATGGAGAAAAACTGGAGGAAGTGTTTTAAATATCTGGGAGTGGATTTGGCAGCAGATGGAACCATGGAAGCAGATGTGAATCATAGGGTGGGGGAGGGGGCAAAAGTTCTGGGAGTGTTGAAGAATGTGAGGAAGTCGAGAACATTATCTCGGAAAGTGAAAATGGGTATGTTTGAAGGAATAGTGGTTCCAGCAATGTTATATGGTTGCGAGGCATGGGCTATGGATAGTGTTGTGTGGAGGAGGGTGGATGTGCTGGAAATGAGATGTTTGGGGACAATATGTGGTGTGAGGTGGTTTGATCGAGTAAGTAATAATAGGGTAAGAGAGATGTGTGGTAATAAAAAGAGTGTGGTTGAGAGAGCAGAAGAGGGTGTTTTGAAATGGTTTGGTCACATGGACAGAATGAGTGAGGAAAGATTGATCAAGAGGATATATGTGTCAGAGGTGGAGGGAACGAGGAGAAGTGGGAGACCAAATTGGAGGTGGAAAGATGGAGTGAAAAAGATTTTGAGGGATCGGGGCCTGAACATGCAGGAGGGTGAAAGACGTGCAAGGAATAGAGTGAATTGGAGCGATGTGGTATACTGGGTGCTGTCAGTGGATTGAACCAGGGCATTTGAAGCATCTGGGGTAAACCATGGAAAGTTCTGTGGGGCCTGGATGTGGAAAGGGAGCCGTGGTTTTGGTGCATTATTACATCACAGCAAGAGACTGAGTGTGAATGAGTGTCCTTTGTTGTCTTTTCCTAGCACTACCTCGTGCACATGAGGGGGGAGGGGGTTTTTATTTCATGTGTGGCGGGGTGGTGATGTAACGAAAAAAAGGTAGACAGTATGAATTATGTACATGTGTATATATGTATATGTCCGTGTGTGTATATATATATGTATACATTGAAATGTATAGGCATGTATATTGCGTGTGTGGACGTGTGTGTATATACATGTGTTTGTGGGTGGGTTGGGCCATTCTTTCATCTGTTTCCTTGCACTACCTCGCTAACTCGGGAGACAGCGACAAGCAAAATAAATGAAATAAATAAATGTATGTTTGATAAAGATTGAAACCAGAGGAAAACATAAGAGTGTGGAAATGAAGAGCACACATTGATGCACAGTAATCAAAATGTTCCAACTATGTAGAATGTATGACAGATGAGAGCTTTGTGAAGATTCCTTTTATTTATCATTAGAAAAGTGAAAGGAACACTTACCCTGCAGAAGAAAGGAATAGTTTTAATGAATAAGCAGTTCATAGTTATTGGTACATCAATTAATGCTAAGGGAATGATTATAGACTTTATGCTCCTGAGGTACTTTTTGAATAAAAGTGCAAAGAAACAGTTCTTATTAAAGGACTTTCCGTGTTCAGAGAGAGTAGTGAGTGCTCTAGTCAAGATGAAAACCTTGTTCATATGGTTGCAGTGCATATAAATTGAAATGATATACTTGAATGTGCTAAAAATTTTTATGCATTTGAATCACTGTAAGTCAGAAGAGACCTTGGAATGATAGAATATTCAGGTACAGAAACTTATATAGCATGTAACTCTCATTCATTTCTTCCCAGGATTTTGCATCTTGTCGAGAAATTCTGTTAAGGCGAGGGGAAGATTTTATCAAAAGTATGCAAGAGAGCCGCAAGAAAATACTGCGTTCAAGTAATAACTTGATTAAAGATGGCATGGTCATTCTTACGCATTCACGATCACGAAATGTTCTAGCAGTCATGATGGAGGCAGCTAAACTGGGCAGACAATTTAATGTGTTTGTCACAGAATCACAGCCAGATTGCTCAGGGTAAGTATATATTCTTTTTCTTTGGGCAGTTCAAGTAGATGAACAATACTTCCTGCTGTAGTGATGCGTTTGAGATCAATACCCTTTTTTTATACAAGGAATGCTTTTCCTAAAACTTCCTAATTGAGGAAATACGTGTATGTATATACATGTGTATGTGGGTGGATTGGGCCATTCTTTCATCTGTCTCCTTGCGCTACCTCGCTAATGCTGGAGACAGCGACAAAGTTTAATGAAAATAAAAAAATATATATATATATATATATATATATATATATATATATATATATATGCTATCTGCCATGGCTTTTTGATGGTTACTGACTAGCTGACAAGCCGAGTTCAGAAAAATGGTCTGAGTTACCAGCAGTTTTTCATTGACTCGCTACACAACTGTTTACTATAAATGCACCAGACCTTATTTGGCATACTTGTAGTCAACTCCAGGAAGCATCATGTGCTATATATTGCAAATTATCAGTCATTGGGTTAGATTATCATTAGTGGGAGAAAGGATAGAATGATGGAGGCTTTAGAGTATCAGGTCCAGAGCCTTTAGGAAGGTGTTAGATGAACATTATATTGGACGAATTGGATGAGTGTGGCATGTGACGGGTGATGTGTTGTCAGTTGGGCTGAATCAGAGGACATGAAGCAGTCAAGGTAAATCAGAGGTTTGTGTAGGGGCTTGGGTAGAGAAGGGATGATTGCAAATTAGGCCATTGTTCATATGTTCATGACATTATCTCGCCAAGGCAAGAGAAGCATTTAGGTATAAAATAACTTTCTTTTAGCATTTCTGATAATTTTTTCCCCTCCATTTTAACTATGCATTTTGATTTACTTCCAGAAAAACAATGGCAAAAGATTTGCAAGAAGCAGGGATACCTTGCACAGTTATTTTAGATGCAGCTGTGGGCTATGTTATGGAGCGCATAAGTGCTGTTATGTTGGGAGCAGAAGGAGTTTGTGAGAATGGAGGAATTCTTAATAAGGCAAGTATATCAAAATCTTTATGGTTGCTATTTTCTGATTTAATAGCCTCATTTCTGGTGTCTGATATTTTTTAGTTTGCTTCTGCAAAGTAGAGAGTGAACTACTTTCATAATTCATTCCATGATGAATGCTCATATATGTATATATATTCTTTTCTTTTCTTTCAAACTATTCGCCATTTCCCGCATTAGCGAGGTAGCGTTAAGAACAGAGGACTGGGCCTTTGAGGGAATACCCTCACCTGGCCCAATTCTCTGTTCCTTCTTTTGAAAAAAAAAAAAAAAAAAAAAAAAAAAAAAAAACCGAGAGGGGAGGATTTATATATGCATGCATGACCACACCTAGATAAAGTTTTGCCTCCAAGCTCCTTTCTCAGCTTCTCTTTTTCTATGGAACAAATGGGAACATCAGTGAAAGAGGAAAATGGGCAAGTGGTAACAAGGTAGTAATGAGATGGAGGAGATGCAGTGAGTATGTTGAAGGATTGTTGAATGCGTTTGTTGATAGGGTGGCAGATGTAAAGTGTATAGGCTGGGAGGTGTACAAAGTGATAGAGTCAAGGAAAGTGATTTAGTGAAGAGAGAAGAAATGGTGAAAATCTTGTGTAAGATGAAATATGGCAAGGTGACTGGAGTGGATGGTATTGCAGTTGAATTTCTCAAGAAAGGGGGTGACTGTGTTGTTGATTGGTTAGTTAGGATTTTTATTGTATTTATAGATTGTCTGCTGAGGATTGGCAGAATGTTTCTACTGTTTGTATAAAGGTAAAGGGGACAAAGATGAGTGTTCAAATTACAGGGGTTTAAGTTTATAGAGTGTACCTGGTAAGTTGCATGGGAAATTATTGATTGAGAGGGTGAAGGCAGATACAGGGCATCTGATTAGGGACAAGCTGTGTGATGTTGCTTTGACAGATGTGTTTTTGAGAAATATTTAAAAACACAGAAGGATTGGGATGTGGCATTCATGGACCTGGAGAGAGCTTATGTTATGGTGATGCCTTGTTAAAGGTCTTATATGGTATGGGAGGAAAGCTAGTAGAGGCAGTGAGAATTTTCTACCAAGAGTGTAAGACTTATGTGAGCAGGAAGAGAGGAGGGAGAGCATTTCCAAGTGAAGATTGGTCTGCAGTAGGGTTGTATGTCACCATGGCTATTTAATTCTTTTTATGGATGAGGTGGTGTGCGAGGTAAAAGCAAGGGTCTTTGAGAGAGGGGAATATGTAGTCTGTGGTGGTATCTGGAAAGTGAGTCAGTTGATGTTTCCTGATGACACTGCACAGGTGGCAACTTCAAGTGAGAAACTGCAGAAGTTGATGATGACTGAGTTTGGGAGAGTATGTGAAAGGAGGGGCTTGAGAGTAAATGTGAATAAAAGCAAGGTTATTAGATTTAACAGGACAAAGAGATAAGTTAGTTAAGGATGTGAGTTTGAATAGAAAAAGTTTGGAAGTGATGTGTTTCAGATAGTGGAAGTGAACATAGCAGTGGGTGAAGGATTGAAGGTTCTGGAAACATTGAGGGATGTGTGAAAAGAGAGGTCATTTATCTTGGAGGGCAAAAATGGGTATGCTTGAAGGTATATCAGTGTGTTTGTGTTGGAAATGAATTCAATTAAAGAAACTGAATTATATTTGATATCATTTGGGAAACTTTCTTTTGAAAGTTTAATATTTCTCTCCTTACTTTTATGTATAACAGTTGAATGATTAGTCTAATGATTTTTTTACACTAACATCATGAGCAAAACATGCCCCAATTATGGTCATCTTGGGTGAGAAAAAAAGAATATGGATAATGTCCTATTTATTGAATTCACTCCTTGAAGTTTACTTGTTCCACTGTTCTAAGCATTATATGACGAGTTTTTGTTGTCATAGTTCTCACCATTTTAAAAACCATCTGTCTAAACATTCTTATATTTCTTCCAGATTGGGAGCTGTACGGTTGCAACATTGGCCCACATGAAGAACAAACCAGTGTATGTTCTGGTAGAAAGCTATAAATTTATACGTACAATTCCTCTCAACAACTCCTCCCTTCCCAAGACTTATCTGGTGAGTTACATTGGTAGATTTGAATGTTCTCTTTGACAGTATTTGTAAATTTTATATCCAAAAGTACATCTTAGAGGACTATTCAAAATAACTAGAAGTTGCATGGACAATGTGAAAGAGCTCATACACCCAGATATCTATTTTAATTGTACTGAACTTTTGACAAAATGCTTTTTTCGTAGTTATAAGTTCTAATGAAAATTATTTACACTAACAGACTAGGTGTATCTTGAAATTTATTTATCCATTTGGAAAATATCTCTTACATACGGAAATGTGTTATCCCTAGGGAGAGGGGAGAAAAGAATACTTCCCACATATTTGCTGCGTATCATAGAAGGTGGCTAAAAGGGGAAGGAGTGGGGGCTGGAAATCCTCCCCTCCTGTTTTTTGAATTTTCCTGAAGAAGGACCAGAGAAGGAGGCCAAGTGAGGATATTTCCTCAAAGGTTCAATCTTCTGTTCTAAATGCTACCTCGCTCATGCGGAAAATTGCGAATATTTATGAAAAAATGAAACTTTTGTTTTTCACAAATGGTAACACCAATAAGATACCATGAGGTGTATCTGTCAAAGATCGTTAATTCAAAGGAATGAGTACATTCAAATCGTTTTATAGATTATCTAACCCAAACCAAATCTAAAGATTTCTAACATTCTATCTATATCTCTGACTCCCATTCCAATTGGAACTCCCTGAAAGGGGTGGCCTTGGCAATAGAGTCTCCATAACTAGTGAACTCCATTGCCACATCTTAGCCTTTATGCCTCACCTTTAACAGACCACTGGCAAAGGGCAACTCTAGTGCAGTGTTTGCCGAGACTCCTTCCTAATGTTCCTATTCCTACTGACTAATTCTATATAATGCTCTTTCCAACCACTTCTACCTAAAACTTCTACCTAATGCTCCTGCCTAAATGTCCCTACCTCCTACTTTTATCTACTGCTCCCACCATTTTGCCAAAAGGCAGGGCTAACACATAGTGCTCATCGCTGGAAAATCTAGAGTTATGTAGAATGAGCTGTGTGAGTTAAGTGTTGTCAAGTGTTACGTGTGACAAGGAGAGATTGTGCATTTGTGGACAGAATGCCAGCAGTCCACATGTTAGTTAGGCAGAAAGAAAAGACAGCTGCCTAGGTCAGAGGAGTTCAGAAAGAAAAGACAGCTACCTGGGTCAGAGGAGTGCAACTTGACAGTCTCTGAAGTGCTGGCTCACTAAGCAGATGTCACTAATCCTCCCAATACCCGGGCGGATAGTACCAGTAAAATACTTCCCTGGTCATTAGCTGCCTACTAACTACTACCTTCTACTCTGCATTCTTCTCATATTTATGTTCCAATTTACTGGAGTTTTGCAAGACAGAATTTTTCTTACAGAAGATTTATTGCTTAAAAGATAACAGTAGATACAGCTCAATTGAGAGACTTTTAAGTCTGAGCTTTTTGAAACATCTGAAAATGAACCTCATTTACTTGTTTTCTCCCAGGTTTTCCTTTAGCAAACAAATATATTACAGATATTTTTGGGATACTAAATTTGTAGGCAGAGTCCAGAGAACAGAATGAACCTGAAATTTACCTGTCAGTGGATTGAACCAGGACGTGTGAAATGTCCAGGGTAAACCATGAAAAGGTCTGCGAGGCCTGGATGTGGATAGGGAGCTGTGGTTTTGGTACATTACACATGACAGATAGAGACTGAGTAGGTGGATATGATCTTTCTTTCTTTGTGTCCTGGCCCTACCTCATTGATGCAGGGGTGGTGATGCTGTTTCCTGTGGGGCAAGTATGAATATGTACATGTGTATATGTCTGAGTATGTGTATGTATATGTGTGTATTTGTGTATATGTTGATGTATATAGGGGAGAAAGAATACTTCCCACGTATTCCCTGCATGTCGTAGAAGGCGACTAAAAGGGGAGGGAGCGGGTGGCTGGAAATCCTCCCCTCTCTTGTTTTTTTTTTAATTTTCCAAAAGAAGGAACAGAGAAGGGGGTCAGGTGAGGATATTCCCTCTAAGGCCTAGTTCTCTGTTCTTAATGCTACCTCGCTAACGCGGGAAATGGCAAATAGTATGAAAAAAAAAAGTATATGTACGTGTAGTGGCG
The DNA here is from genome assembly GCF_036320965.1 of Panulirus ornatus. Classification (NCBI taxonomy): domain Eukaryota; kingdom Metazoa; phylum Arthropoda; class Malacostraca; order Decapoda; family Palinuridae; genus Panulirus; species Panulirus ornatus. Next base: position 5,725,858 of record NC_092284.1, read on the forward strand.
TTTATGTATCTATGAGTGGATGGGTCGTTCTCCGTCTGTTTCCTGGCGCCACCTCACTGATGCAGGGAACGGCGATCAAGTAAAATAAATAAATAAATATAAATATTTGAAAAATGAGAGTTGGAGTGATATCAGGGAGTAGACTTAGCAGCAAATGGAACATGGAACTGAGTTATTGGGTTGGGGAGGAGGCGAAGGTTTTGGGAGCAATGAAGGATGTGTGGAGAGAGAGAGAATGTTATATGTAAGAGCAAAAATAGGTATGTTTGAAGGAATATCATATGGTTGCAAGGCATGGGCTATAGATAGGGTTGTACAGAGGAGAGTGGACATGTTATACATGAAATATTTTAGGTCAGTATGTTGTGCAAGGTGATTGAGAGAGCAGAAGAGGGTGGGATGAAATGGTTTGGACATAGAGAGAATGAGTGAGGAAAGGTTGACAAAGAGGATACATGTGTCAGAGGTGGAGGGAATGAGAAGTGGGAGACCAAATTGGAGGTGGAAGGATGGAGTGAAAAAGATTGTTAAGCAATCGGGGCCAGAACATGCAGGAGGGTGAAAGGCATGCAAGGAGTAGAGTGGTTTGGAACGATGTGGTATGCTGGAGTCGATGTGTTGTCAATGGACTGAACCAGGGCATATATCCTTTCTGTTGACTCCTCACTCATTGTCTCTATATGTCAAAACCTCTCTCATACTTTATCATTTATTACTTGATCAACCTCCCTCATACCAAATATTGTCCTCAAACATTTCATTTCTAACAATGTGTTGTCACAGGATTTAACTAAAGCATATAAAGTGATCATGGGAAACCATGGAAAATTCTTTGGTGCCTGGTATTAGATTGGGGGCTTTGGTTATGGTGCATTATACATGATAGCTTGAGAATGGATAAGAGCAATGAGGCCATTTCTTCGTCTTCGTGGTACTACCTTGCTAATGCAGGAAACAGTTATCAAAAAATACATGTATTTTTTTGTCATGACCAATTTGATGCGGCCAAAACATTCCAAGTCTTGGACATCTTGGGTGATCGGAGAAAGAGTAAGAGAAGAAATGTAGAAATTAATCAGGGCTTTGCAGGTGTGTGTGGATCTGACACTTCACCCCTAAAGGACTTCAGCTGGATTGTCAGTGGTATGGATTGCCTCTTCATGCCCTTATTCAGATTCAGAGGTGTGCCTAATTTGGTTGTACATCACAAGACATTGTAATTTTTTTTTTTTTTTTTTTTTTTTTTTTTTTTTTTTTGCTTTGTCGCTGTCTCCCGCATTTGCGAGGTAGCGCAAGGAAACAGACGAAAGAAATGGCCCAACTCACCCCCATACACATGTATATACATACGTCCACACACGCAAAATATACATACCTACACAGCTTTCCATGGTTTACCCCAGACGCTTCACATGCCCCAATTCAATCCACTGACAGCACGTCAACCCCGGTATACCACATCGCTCCAATTCACTCTATTCCTTGCCCTCCTTTCACCCTCCTGCATGTTCAGGCCCCGATCACACAAAATCTTTTTCATTCCATCTTTCCACCTCCAATTTGGTCTCCCTCTTCTCCTCATTCCCTCCACCTCCGACACATATATCCTCTTGGTCAATCTTTCCTCACTCATTCTCTCCATGTGCCCAAACCATTTCAAAACACCCTCTTCTGCTCTCTCAACCACGCTCTTTTTATTTCCACACATCTCTCTTACCCTTACGTTACTTACTCGATCAAACCACCTCACACCACACATTGTCCTCAAACATCTCATTTCCAGCACATCAATCCTCCTGCGCACAACTCTATCCATAGCCCACGCCTCGCAACCATACAACATTGTTGGAACCACTATTCCTTCAAACATACCCATTTTTGCTTTCCGAGATAATGTTCTCGACTTCCACACATTCTTCAAGGCCCCCAGAATTTTCGCCCCCTCCCCCACCCTATGATCCACTTCCGCTTCCATGGTTCCATCCGCTGCCAGATCCACTCCCAGATATCTAAAACACTTCACTTCCTCCAGTTTTTCTCCATTCAAACTCACCTCCCAATTAACTTGACCCTCAACCCTACTGTACCTAATAACCTTGCTCTTATTCACATTTACTCTTAACTTTCTTCTTTCACACACTTTACCAAACTCAGTCACCAGCTTCTGCAATTTCTCACATGAATCAGCCACCAGCGCTGTATCATCAGCGAACAACAACTGACTCACTTCCCAAGCTCTCTCATCCCCAACAGACTTCATACTTGCCCCTCTTTCCAAAACTCTTGCATTCACCTCCCTAACAACCCCATCCATAAACAAATTAAACAACCATGGAGACATCACACACCCCTGCCGCAAACCTACATTCACTGAGAACCAATCACTTTCCTCTCTTCCTACACGTACACATGCCTTACATCCTCGATAAAAACTTTTCACTGCTTCTAACAACTTGCCTCCCACACCATATATTCTTAATACCTTCCACAGAGCATCTCTATCAACTCTATCATATGCCTTCTCCAGATCCATAAATGCTACATACAAATCCATTTGCTTTTCTAAGTATTTCTCACATACATTCTTCAAAGCAAACACCTGATCCACACATCCTCTACCACTTCTGAAACCACACTGCTCTTCCCCAATCTGATGCTCTGTAATTAGTACTGGTAAAAGTCGCCCATATTGCACAATTTTGGATGCTGTGGGGACCCCAACCACGCTTGGACAGGTGGCATTTTCCTATCATCTTTAAAATTGAAAGGCACACTTTATATGTATATAGAAATTGTAGGGATGCCTTTTATCATAAGCAACTACATTTAGGACTGGGAAAGAATCACAGTATCTTGCATACCCATGAAATATGAAGGGGAAGGTACAGCCCTAGTGGATACCCCAAATCAGTTAGTGACTAATTAGTAATAGTTTTTAGGGCCCTTATTATAGTGATGATGATTTGGCAGATGTTTAACTGTTAGCACTGGCAAAAATTCTTTGGTTTTCCATAATCCATTGATGGTGAAGGAGAAGAGACAAAGCTATTAAGTCACCTAACAAGTGATTAGTCATGCCGGTTTCAAGTGTCTGGACAGCAACAAATATGAATCATGTGCCAAAATTTTCTTTCTTTAACTTTTCCTAAGACAGTATTTCTTGTGGGACCCCCTATATTTCTAGGCTCATTCCTTTAAGAGTTAAGATTTTGTAGAAAGCTTATGGAAAGAGGGAAAGACCACGCCTTTCGTACATGACCATGCAATCATCTCAGTGCCTTCCATGTTTTACCCATCTGTTTTGACTTTCCTGTGCAACTGGACTCGACCTGTTAGAGGTTACGCTACACGTGAAAAGTCACCTTCATCAAGGCTGAAGCACTGGGAGCACAGTCTCTTCAAAGAACTTTTCACTCCGAAAGAGTCCACATTCTCCTGCTACTGGAAGTAGCAGGACTCTTTAGAAAGAGGTCCTTCATAACACAAGGACTCATTATTAGAAAGAGGCCCTTCATAACACAAGGACTCATTCTTAGAAAGAGTTCCTTGGGTAATTAAAAATAGGTGAGACATAGTTTTCATATCTCCAGAATATTCACCACTCTCCTACCCACCCCATTTAGATGCCATCTTCACCACTTACATAAGAACACCCCTTCTTTTATAGTAATGAGTTTATGTGGTGTTTTCATGCAAGAGTGAAAAGGAAAATAATGAATGAGAGAAAGTAAAGTAATAGTAAGTGAAATAATCTGTGAGGAATACTGTGGCGTTTAAGATGGAATCAAAGATTCATCTGGGTTGATAGTTAAACATCAGTGAGAAAGAACATTTTGTCATTAGGTGTTGGAGATAATTAGTATACTGCATACTGCATTGTTAAATGTAAGAGTAGATTAGAATAAATGATGACAGCTTGCACTACTTCGCTAACGTGGGAGACAGCGATTAAGTATGATTAAATATGAATATTGTATGAAAAGGCTAATGGGTGGGGGGCAAATCAAAGTTTTCTGATCAGTATTTTTCTGCTTTTAGCATCGAGCCTCTGTCCTGAATTCGGGTACAGATCTTGGATGTGAGCATCCATTGGTTGACTACACACCTCCGAGCTACTTAACGCTTCTCTACACCGACCTTGGAGTGTTGCCTACATCAGCTGTTACTGAGCATCTCATAAAGCTCTATACATAATATGTATAACATAAGAATAGAACAATATATGAGCCTTACGTGTTCTGGGAAAACAGTTATGCTCATAGTCACAGGAAGAGTAAAGTCGAATCACAGTGAAGACTTCATTGAAAATGATATGGTGACAACTCTGAAATAAAGGAATAATTTTGATTCATTGTTTTGGTATCAAATTTGCTTCCAGGGTGAGTATTTGTGTTATTTTTTCTGTTCATGTGATCTAGAGTTGAAAATACACTTTTATGGATCCTTAAATTGATTTAATGCTAGTTATGCATTATGAAATTAAATGGGATTGTTTGAATCATGACACTGAACAATGAGAAATAATGTAAAATGTGGGTGAAACTTCTTTGAAGCCTTGAAGCAAAGTGGCTGGTTTACCGGTGGAAACTATTTCAGTGCAACTAGAATTCAGCTTATTTTTTTTGAAAAGCCATGCTTAAACTATTTCATATTTATCACTTTTGTATCATTTGGTTTAGGTACTGTGTCAGATTTAGATAAGTTTATAATTAAGTTCAAGATAAAAACATGTAATATAAAGGATTTGGTTTAGAGAAAAGTCGATTACTTCTCTCATAATAATGGGATGTAGCAAATACATAATAAGCTTAAAGAACAGAAACTTGTAACTACATGCACAAAAAGAATTTGGGAATGGCTTAAGTATGATGGACTGTGAGTAACCTAAAATTTAAGAATAAGTTAGATAAGGTACATGCATGTTTTAATCTGTAGAGATAATCATCAGTGAAAGTAACTGTTATATCTTTTATAGAATAAATATATACACCAGATAAATTCTTTTTGCAGTTCCATTTCAGGTTCTCCTAAACACATCTGCTTTGGGTAAATGACATCTCGGGGTTTGGGAATAACACATCTTCAGTAAAGATTATTTGGTAATTCTAGAATACTGAACACACGTAATAGTACTGGAGACAACTTCACCTTGGCCTTATTATTATGGCATAGAATAACCTCCAAAATTTGGATTGATTGGGGATATGGGTCTTCCCAGAATTTGGAATAAAAAGAATGCACCATTAGAAAAACTAATCTCTCTTATCTTGACCAAAGAAATATGAACATCTCACACAGTCACAAAATAATCATACAAGTAAAAACAGTAAATTTAATGAAAGCCAACTGAGCAAAAAGTAATACAGTACATATAATTTATATTAAGGCTGTATTTTTTTTTTTTTTTTTTTTTTTTTTTTGCCGCTGTCTCCCGCGTTTGCGAGGTAGCGCAAGGAAACAGACGAAAGAAATGGCCCAACTCACCCCCATACACATGTATATACATACGTCCACACACGCAAAATATACATACCTACACAGCTTTCCATGGTTTACCCCAGACGCTTCACATGCCCCAATTCAATCCACTGACAGCACGTCAACCCCGGTATACCACATCGCTCCAATTCACTCTATTCCTTGCCCTCCTTTCACCCTCCTGCATGTTCAGGCCCCGATCACACAAAATCTTTTTCACTCCATCTTTCCACCTCCAATTTGGTCTCCCTCTTCTCCTCGTTCCCTCCACCTCCGACACATATATCCTCTTGGTCAATCTTTCCTTACTCATTCTCTCCATGTGACCAAACCATTTCAAAACACCCTCTTCTGCTCTCTCAACCACGCTCTTTTTATTTCCACACATCTCTCTTACCCTTACGTTACTTACTCGATCAAACCACCTCACACCACACATTGTCCTCAAACATCTCATTTCCAGCACATCCATCCTCCTGCGCACAACTCTATCCATAGTCCACGCCTCGCAACCATACAACATTGTTGGAACCACTATATATATGTATATATATACACCATCAGGAAAAGAAATATGAAAAAATAAAGCTGGGAAGCAATCACATCATTAAATTTGTTAGAAAAAGACAAAATGAAGATACTGCAGGTAGGTGCCGACGAGGAAGTGGTACCAGGGAAAGAAGAAATGGAGTGGGTATTCTGAGTGACTGCTGAATGTGTTAAATGATAGGGTGGCAGATGGGGGTGTTTCGGATGATGTGGCATGTGAAGTGAGAGAGTCATGGCAAATGGTTTAGTGAAAAGAGAAGGTGGTGAATGCTTTGTGAAAGATGAAGTTTGATATGTGGCTGGATTGTTGTTGAATTTCTTGAGAAATGGGCTGACAATATTGATGATTAGATAAGATTTTCAGTGCATTTATGGCATAAGGTGACTTGCCTGTATAGTGCCATTGCATAAAGGTATGGGGTATAGAAGTGAATGTTCTAATACAGAGGTATAAATCTGCTGAACATACCTGGTAAGTTGTATGGAAGGAAGGTGATTGCATGCACAAAGCATCAGGCTGGGGAGGAACAGTGTGGTTTCAGGAGGGGTAGAAGATGTGGATCAGACAATTGCTTAGAAGTGTGGGTGAGAAATACTTAAGAGAGAGAAAGGGATTTGTTTATGGCATTAATAGACCTGGAGAAAGCATATGATAGGGTTAATAGAGATGTTGGGTGGAAGGCATAACAAATATGTGGTGAAGAAGGAACTCTGCTGGAAGCGATGAGGAGTTTCTGTTGACAGAGTAATGCCTATGTGCGAATAGGAAGAGAGGAGGGTAAGTGGTTGAAGGTAGGTCTGTGACAAGGGTGTGTAATATCTACATGGATGTTTACTCTGTTTGTGGATGGTGAGTTGAGGGAAGTAATTATGAAAGTGTTGGAGACAGGCAAGTTTATGGTATGTTGGGGGTGGTGGTGCCTGGAAGGTGAGTCATTTATATTTACTGATATCATAGATCTAATGATAGACTTGAGTGAGAACTACAGAAGTTCATTTCTGAGTCTGGCAGTGTGTGAGAAAGTAAAAAGGTAAGTTAAGGTTTTTTTTTTATTATACTTTGTCGCTGTCTCCCACGTTAGCGAGGTAGGGCAAGGAAACAGATGAAAGAATGGCCTAACCCACCTGCATACACATGTACATACATGTGTATGTTAAGGTTTTTTATTGTATTATTATACTTTGTCGCTGTCTCCCACGTTAGCGAGGTAGCGCAAGGAAACAGACAAAAGAACAGCCCAACCCACCCACATACACATGTATATACATACATGTCTACACACAGCACATATACATACCTATACATCTCAACGTATACATATATATACACACGACATATACATGTGTACACATGTACATAATTCATACTGTCTGCCCTTATTCATTCCCATTGCCACCCCGCCACTTATGAAATGACAACCCCCTCCCCCCGCATGTGCACGAGGTAGCACTAGGAAGAGACAACAAAGGCCACATTCGTTCACACTCAGTCTCTAGCTGTCATGTATAATGCACTGAAACCACAACTCCCTTTCCACATCCAGGCCCCACAAAACTTTCCATGGTTTACCCCAGACGCTTCACATACCCTGGTTCAATCCATTGACAGCATGTCGACCCCGGTATACCACATCGCTCCAATTCACTCTATTCCTTGCAAGCCTTTCACCTTCCTGCATGTTCAGGCCCTGATCACTCAAAATCTTTTTCACTCCATCTTTCCACCTCCAATTTGGTCTCCCACTTCTCATTCCCTCCACCTCTGACACATATATCCTCTTTGTCAATCTTTCCTCACTCATTCTCTCCATGTGACCAAACCATTTCTAAACACCCTCTTCTGCTCTCTCAACCACACTCTTTTCATTACCACACATCTCTCTTACCCTTTCATTACTTACTCAATCAAACCACCTCACACCACATATTGTCCTCAAACATCTCATTTCCAGCACATCCACCCTCCTCCACACAACTCTATCTATAGCCCATGCCTCACAACCATATAACATTGTTGGAACCACTATTCCTTCAAACATACCCATTTTTGCTTTCCAAGATACCGTTCTCGACATCCACACATTTTTCAACGCTCCCAGAACTTTTGCCCCCTCCCCCACCCTATGATTCACTTCCGCTTCCATGATTCCATCCGCTGCCAAATCCACTCCCAGATATCTAAAACACTTCACTTCCTCCCTCAACCCTACTGTACCTAATAACCTTGCTCTTATCCACATTTACTCTCAGCTTTCTTCTTTCACCCACTTTACCAAACTCAGTCACCAGCTTCTTCAGTTTCTCAGCCAAATCAGCCACCAGTTCTGTATCATTAGCTGTATCATTAGCGAACAACAACAGACTCACTTCCCAAGCTCTTGCATCCACAACAGACCTCATACTTCTCCATCTTTCCAAAACTCTTGCATTTACCTCCCTAACAACCTCATCCATAAACAAATTAAACAACCATGGAGACATCACGCACCCCTGCCGCAAACCAACATTCACTGAGAACCAATCACTTTCCTCTCTTCCTACACGTACACATGCCTTACATCCTCAATAAAAACTTTTCACTGCTTCTAACAACTTACTTCCCACACCATACATTCTTAATACCTTCTACAGAGCATCTCTATCAACTCTTATCATATGCCTTCTCCGGATCCATAAATGCTACAAACAAATCCATCTGCTTTTCTAAGTATTTCTCGCATATATTTTTCAAAGCAAACACCTGATCCACACATCCTCTACCACTTCTCAAATCACACTGCTCTTCACCAGTCTGATGCTCTGTACATGCCTTCACCCTCTCAATCAATACCCTCCCATATAATTTACCTGGAATACTCAACAAACTTATACCTCTGTAATTTGAGCACTCACTCTTATCCCCTTTGCCTTTGTACAATGGCACTATGCAAGCATTCCACCAGTCCTCAGTCATCTCGCTATGATTCATACATACATTAAATAACCTTACCAACCAGTCAACAATACAGTTTGTTAAGGTATGTAATGTTAAAGTTACGAAGTTTAGTTGGGGAGAGACAGATTGGCTTGAGTAAGTTTGAATGGAGAGAAGCTGGAAGATAGGGAATGTTTCAAATACCCAGGAGTGGATATGGCAGTAGATGGAACCATGGAAGCTGAAGTCAACCATAAAGTGGATGAGGGAGATAATGTCCTGGGTGTCATAGATGAATGTGTGGAAAAAGAGGTCACTGTCAGTGAGGGGATAGATTTGTATGTTTGATGGTATAGTGGTAACAGCAGTGTTGCTCGGATGAAAGGTGGAAACCTAGCATCAAATTGCTTAGAAGAGTTGGATGTGTTGGAAATGAAATGCTTTAAGAACAGTATGTGGTGTGGGGAAGGTTGTGTTCACCATTTGACTTGTATATTGATTGAATGATGTTCCTATCGACTGCCTCTTCTCTTCCCGCCATTGGTAAAAAAGCTTGTTTACCAGTGGCTTCTTAGCTACATCTCTTCCTTATATATCACCAGACTGTTCTGTGTCTTCTGTCTCATTCTTATATCTTCCCTGATGATGTGATCATTACACAAAAGTGCACTTGGGAACTTATCATGTTTCATATTCCTTGTAGTTATTAGCAAATACTAGATCACATGCACCACTGTGACTTCTTGCAATGTGTATATATGTATACATGCAGGAGGGTGAAAGGCGGGCAAGGAATAGAGTGAATTGGATCGATGTGGTATACTGGGGTCGATGTGCTGTCAATGGATTGAATCAGGGCATATGAAGTGTCTGGGGTGAAACCATGGAAAGTTCTATGGGGCCTGGATGTGGAAAGGGAGCTGTGGTTTCGGGCATTATTGCATGACAGCTAGAGACTGAGTGTGAACGAATGGGGCCTTTGTTGTCTTTTCCTAGCGCTACCTCGCACACATGAGGGGGGAGGGGGATGTTATTCCATGTGTGGCGAGGAAGCGATGGGAATGAATAAAGGCAGACAGTGTGAATTGTGTGCATGTGTATATATGTATATGTCTGTGTGTGTTTATATATGTGTACATTGAGATGTATGGGTATGTATATTTGCGTGTGGGGACGTGTATGTATATACATGTGTATGGGGGTGGGTTGGGCCATTTCTTTCATCTGTTTCCTTGCGCTACCTCGCAAACGCGGGAGACAGCGACAAAGCAAAATAATAATAATGATAATAATAAGTGTATATATGTGTAGGTGTGAGTATGTAATATATGTGTGTGTATGTTTACCTCTGTCTGTTTCCTGGCATAACCTCGCTAACACTGGAAACAGTGATCAAGTATGAAAATATATTTTATTATTATTTATTATACCTGATCGCCATCTCCTGCACCAGCAAGGTAGCACCAGGAAACTGACAAAGAGTGGCCCATCCTCTCCCATACACACTCATATATATGAATATCCATACACACACATATACATACATATACACTGTATGTCAATATATACATATCAATATATGCACATATACCCACATATACATACATATACACACATGTACATATTCATACTTGCTTGCCTTCATCCATTCCTGGCACTACCCCACCCCACAGGAAACAGCATCACTGCCCCTATGCTTTAGCAGGGTAGCATCAGGAAAACACAAAAAAGGCCTCATTCATTCACACTCACTCTCTAGCTGTCATGTGTAATGCATCGAAACCACAGTTCCCTTTTCACATCCAGGCCCCACAGACTTCTCCATGGTTTACCTCAGATGTTTCACATGCCCTGGTTCAGTCCACTGATAGCACGTCAACCATGGTATACCACATCGTTTCAGTTCACTCTATTCCTTGCATGCCTCTTACCCTCCAGTATGTTCAGGCCCCATTCGCTCAAAATCTTTTTCACTCCATCCTTCCACCTCCAATTTGGTCTCCCACTTCTCCTTGGTCCCTCCACTTCTGACACATATATCCTCTTTGACAACCTTTCCTTAATCATTCTCTTCATATATTCACACCATTTCAACGCACCCTCCTCTGCTCTCTCAACCACACACTTTTTATTACCACACATCTCTCTTATCCTTCCATTACTTACTTATATGAACAAAATGCCAGCAGGCTACACGTGGGAAGACTGAAAGAAAAGACACCAACTAAGACCAAAGGAGTGAAACTTGACAGCCATTGAAGTGCTGACACAATGCACAGCAGTCACTAAGATAAAGAAATGGCCAGAGATCCATGAGATAAAGAAAGGGACAGAGATCCATGAAAATGGGAATGCAGTTAGGTGAAATATAATGACAGATTCATTTTATAATATTTTATATAAATCATAATCCTGGATTTATAATTTAGTATCCTTTGATGTAAAAACAAATAATTTTTCTTCTGTTGTTCTTAGCATATGATGTACAAACATAAATTGTCTATTCTTTTGTTGTCCTATATCAGATCTGGATACTCATCAAAAAAATGAAGTGCTTTTGAGCAACTACAAAAGGTATTAGAAAGAAAAATAAAAGCTAAATACTACTCTTCCCTCTGGTTAGCTTCCTCTCAACTAAGCATAACAAATGTGGAAAGCTATAACATCAAACATAAAGGGATCAATAAAGCCTTTTTTTTCCCAACTTCTCTCACCTTATGAAAAAAGGCCATGCTTGCACACATTGTGCTATCATATAAAGTATTAAAAGAGCCTACAATCCACATCCATGCCCTACAGACTATTCCAAGATTTACCCTAACCACTTGCCATATACATATACCAAACCAATCCAGTTCATTCTGTCACATGCATGACTTGCACCCTCCTTTGTGTTCAAGCCTCGACACTTTAAAGTCTCCTTCACTCCATCCTTCCATCTCCTGTCTCCCTCTCTTTATTCCTCCCTCTGCTTCTTATAAGAAGATCCTTTTATTCAATCTTTCTTTACCTATCCTTTCCGTATGTCTAGACATATCCAACAGACCCTGGTCAGCTTTCTCAATCAGTCTGTATTTACTACCACACCTCCACACCGTCTATCCTCGTATGATAAGCCTACCTTACACCACATACTGTCTTCAGTCGCTTTATTTCCAACACATCTACCCTTATCTTTTCTTTTACATTCAAGGCCTAACTCTCAAACATAAAACGCTGTTTATACTACTATATCCTCAAAAGTAATCCATCTTTTCCCAAGCAAACTTTGACCCCTCCCTTCACATACTCGTTGATGCACTAAGAACTTTGACCCCTCTTCCATCCTACAGCTCACTTTAACCTACATGGTTCCATCTGATGCCACATCCACTCCACTTCCTCCTGGTTCTCCACAATCAAGATAATCAAATTTTTACTCAAATGATTCTGTTTCATCTCACTACTGCATCCTACTTTTGTTCATATTCAATCTCAACTCTTCCTTATCACACACTTTCCCAAACTTTGTTACCAGCTTATGGAGTTTCTTTATAGAGTATGCATCAGATCCACATCATCAGCAAACAGGAACTGATTCATCTCCCATGCCTGCCTATCCTCTGTGCCCAACATACCATAGGCCTGGCCCTAATTCCATGACCTTTGCACTCGTGTCCCTCACCATCTCGTCTGTAAAATGCTTGAACATCCATGGTGATATAACCCTAATGCAGACCCATCTTCACCATCACCAGGTACCAATCATGCTCCCCTCAAAAATGTATCCTCTCAATGTTTTGTACTTCTGAATTCCTTTAAATTTGGCTAAGTACTTTTTTCAAATGCACGAGGAATCTAGCTGAATGAAAATTTTACCATATATCGAATGCGAGCTTGACTCTCCTTATAAATAATGTATTCATTATATTCAAAAACACTGTGGCTCCATCTCTTTTGGTTCAGTGGTTTCCCAAGAGGAACCACCACTTCTTTTCCTTCAAAGTTCATTTTCATGTACCTCTTAGGATCTGCAATAGAAAGTACAGTTTTGTTATCAATATGACACCATTTGAAATTATAAATTTTCAAAGATGAAAAAAGATTTCCATACTGTAGGTATAGCCATATGAGCATTTGAGAGAGACTTGCATGGTGAAGGGTTAAAACGATGCTTTACAACCCCCAAAACAGGATGTATCCACAAGGATCACTTTTTTACCACCGTAACACTCATGAGGTCAGCCGATGCTCATTTATAGCAACCAAAAACCATAAAGCACCCTGCCCAGGTCATTAACATCTTTGTGCATTGCCTTGCTAATAACATTAGCTTCTCCCATACAAGGGGTTAGTTGTGACCTTCTGGAATGAAATATCTGAGCTGTATTTTTTCATGGTCACATTTTTTGATGAGTTTCATTTTTGACATAAAACCAACTACGTTCTCCATGAAATTAGTTGCTCCTTTATGTAACACCAGGAAAAAAAATATTAAAAAAAAATATTTGACAATGCAAAGTTGTGCATTTTAGTTTTCAAGACAATCAACTCGTGTTTTCCTCAGCAGAAAACTAAGCAAAATAAGCGCTACATAACAAAACCACATATTTTTAAGCTTTTCATTGGTGAAATTGGAAACTTGATATAAATAATACTGAGGCTGATAAACTGAAAAACAATTAAAAAAGGGAGTAGAGAAATTTTTCCAAAACTGTTCACTTTTAGTTTTCCCATTATCTTTATTTTTCCATTTTTCTATAATTCCATTGGTTATCATAAGTGTCTAAGTATGTTATGAAGGTTTAAGAATTTTGCTCACATGTATGATTTGGGTGAAAGTGATTTAAAAAAAAAATAATATCTGTGTTGTATAACGTTACACAACATACTGGATGCATACAATATAATTTTTGTAGGATTATACTAAAATTATAAAACAGTATTTGACAAGAATCATCCCTTTTAGATGCTTGAGGAAGTTGTACAGGGTACAGTAGGGTATGTAGTTGTGATGGTATGGGGAAGAGGAGATGGTTGCACCTGTTGCAGTTCCTCTGTACCACTTGGCCCTGCCTGAGGAAAAGAGGCAACAGGTGGAAAGTTATGTTTCAAGGTGCAGCATGTCTGCCATGCAGTATCCCAGTGCCTCTAGGCAGAGTAACCAGAAGCTGATGGAACAGGCTTGAGCATATAGTTGCTGCCATCAGAATCAGGGTCGTCATTATCATACTCAAGAGCTGAATTCCCACGGTGCTTCGGCATCAAGTTTGTTGTCATCTAAAGGAAGGACCAGATGCTGGCCATATGCATGAATATTGTGGGGCATTACAATGGAATTAAACAAATTTGGTGTGTTGTTATAAAGGTTTAAATATCGTGCAATATAACAACGCACTTTTTATAACAGCACTTCACATCACTTCTGCAGAGGAATGAGACATTTTTTCTCTGTCCACACTAATGTCAGTTACAAGTTTGAACAAGAGAAAAATATTAAAACACACCAATAAACGTTTTACAGTTTCATAGCTGAATGATACTACAGGAGTGAGTGAGAGGGACTGACAAAAATTTTTATAAAGCGCTGGCACATAGCACCTGTTGAGGAATCTGCTGGGAAGTAAATTTTCCTGGTACTGGAAGAATTGCAGCCTTTGGCTTCAGGAATCTTTAGAAAGGTCCTATGTAAGACCAGGACTCTTTCATATGAATTGATACTGGAGTAATAATAAATAGATAAATAAATATATATAGAAAGACCTCTTTTAATTGAGCCTTCTGTAAAAGGTTTTTGTTTAACGACATGAGAAAAGAGTCATTTAGTAAATATATATAAATGGTCATTAAAAACAAAGGAAAAATGTTAAATAATCCATCAAATGTAGAAGAAAAGGTACCAATCGACATATCTGCCATCATCTCGGTTTACATTTGTCAAGTGCGTACATCCCACCATAATTCATATCAGTTCAGTCTAGATTACCCTCCATTTAGTTATCTGCTAAGTGTACTTACTTAGAGATCATGTTCAGCCCATCATGCTTGGAAAATGGTCTGACATGTGGCAAGGAATCTCATGGATCATGGATGACAGTCTGAGATGGGAGTCTTTTGCACCATTGTGGCCAAGTGGTTACATTCCATGTTTGTTGGGTATTTGACCCAGGTCTGAATTTAGGGACACAAAAAAGAGAATGGTTTAAAATGATTTCATGTGACAGTACATAACAGAGGTTTAAATAAATCACTGTATTGCCCTGGGAACTGAGTCGGAGGGTTTCTGATGCCTGAAAGTGGCCAAGTTTCCCTTAACCAATTAGGTCATGAGAGGAGGCGTGGAATCTCATGAATCATAGATGTTGGTGGGAAATGGGAGACTTCATGTGTGGCAGGGTGGCAATGGGAATGGATGAGGGCAGCAAGTATGAATATGTACATGTGTATATATGTATATGCATATGTCTGTGTATGTATATGTATGTATACTTTGAAATGTATAGGTATGTATATGTGCATATGTGGGCGTGTATGTATATATATGTGTATGTGGGTGGGTTGGGCCATTCTTTCATCTGTTTCCTTGTGCTACCTCGCTAACGTGGGAGACAGCAACAAAGTATAATAAATAAAGTAAATAGAAATGTTAAACAACCATGGAGACAACACACACCACTGCAGCAAACCTACATTCACTGAGAACCAATCACTTTCCTCTCTTCCTACATGTACACATGCCTTACATCCTCGATAAAAACTTTTCACTGTTTCTAACAACTTGCCTCCCACACCATATATTCTTAGTATCTTCCACAGAGCATCTCTATCAACTCTATCATATGCCTTCTCCAGATCCATAAATGCTACATACAAATCCATTTGCTTTTCTAAGTATTTCTCACATACATTCTTCAAAGCAAACACCTGATCCACACATCCTCTACCACTTCTGAAACCACACTGCTCTTCCCCAATCTGATGCTCTGTACATGCCTTCACCCTCTCAATCAATACCCTCCCATATAATTTACCAGGAATACTCAACAAACTTATACCTCTGTAATTTGAGCACTCACTCTTATCCCCTTTGCCTCTGTACAATGGCACTATGCACGCATTCCGCCAATGCTCAGGCACCTCACCATGAATCATACATACATTAAATAACCTTACCAACCAGTTAACAATACAGTCGCCCCCTTTTTTAATGGTTGTTTAATTTGTTTATGGATGGGGTTGTTAGGGAGGTGAATGCAAGAGTTTTGGAAAGAGGGGCACATATGAAGTCTGTTGGGGATAAAAGAGCTTGGGAAGTGAGTCAGTTGTTGTTCGCTGATGATACAGCGCTGGTGGCTGATTCATGTGAGAAACTGCAGAAGCTGGTGACTGAGTTTGGTAAAGTGTGTGAAAGAAGAAAGTTAAGAGTAAATGTGAATAAGAGCAAGGTTATTAGGTACAGTAGGGTTGAGGGTCAAGTCAATTGGGAGGTAAGTTTGAATGGAGAAAAATTGGAGGAAGTAAAGTGTTTTAGATATCTGGGAGTGGATCTGGCAGCGGATGGAACCATGGAAGCGGAAGTGAATCATAGGGTGGGGGAGGAGGCGAAAATCCTGGGAGCCTTGAAGAATGTGTGGAAGTCGAGAACATTATCTCAGAAAGCAAAACTGGCTATGTTTGAAGGAATAGTGCTTCCAACAACGTTGTATGGATGTGAGGTGTGGGCTATGGATAGAGTTGTGTGCAGGAGGGTGGATGTGCTGGAAATGAGATGTTTGAGGACAATATGTGGTGTGAGGTAGTTTGATTGAGTAAGTAATGTAAGGGTAAGAGAGATGTGTGGAAATAAAAAGAGCATGGTTGAGAGAGCAGATGAGGGTGTTTTGAAATGGTTTGGGCACATGGAGAGAATGAGTGAGGAAAGATTGACCAAGAGGATATATGTGTCAGAGGTGGAGGGAACGAGGAGAAGTGGGAGACCAAATTGGAGGTGGAAAGATGGAGTGAAAAAGATTTTGAGTGATCGGGGCCTGAACATGCAGGAGGGTGAAAGGCGGGCAAGGAATAGAGTGAATTGGATTGATGTGGTGTACCGGGGTAGATGTGCTGTCAATGGATTGAATCAGGGCATGTAAAGCATCTGGGATAAACCATGGAAAGTTCTGTGGTGCCGGGATGTGGAAAGGGAGCTGTTGTTTCGGGCATTATTACATGGCAGCTAGAGACTGAGTGTGAACGAATCGGGCCTTTGTTGTCTTTTCCTAGCGCTACCTCGCACACATGAGGGGGGAGGGGGATGTTATTCCATGTGTGGCGAGGTGGCGATGGGAATGAATAAAGGCAGTGTGAATTGTGTGCATGTGTATATATGTATGTGTCTGTGTGTGTATATATATGTGTACATTGAGATGTATGGGTATGTATATTTGTGTGTGTGGACGTGTATGTATATACGTGTGT
This sequence comes from Panulirus ornatus, assembly GCF_036320965.1. NCBI lineage: Eukaryota > Metazoa > Arthropoda > Malacostraca > Decapoda > Palinuridae > Panulirus > Panulirus ornatus. The sequence continues at coordinate 5,743,235 of NC_092284.1, forward strand.
ATGGGGGTGGGTTGGGCCATTTCTTTCGTCTGTTTCCTTGCGCTACCTCGCAAACGCGGGAGACAGCGACAAAGCAAATAAATAAAAAATATAAATGTGTGTATGGGCATTTATGTATATATATGTGTATGTGCTATTTGAATTACTTCGTATTCTTCTGTAAGGGTAGGGGTAGTGAATCCTCATGGATGAATTTCATCTTTGGGGTAAAACAACATTTTTAACTCTCCATCGATCAAATGCTCGATTGTTATATTCAGTCCATAGGTGAGAACAAAATATTCTGAAAAATAGAATGCTCATGTCTAAAAAGGATCATATCAATCATGCAATTAACTACAACGTCTATATTCATAAAATTGCATATATTTTGCACCTGTGACTGCTGCACATCAGCAGTGACCATTGTGAAGAAAATAATAAGTAAGCAATTATGTGATGGCTACCAAAAAGAAACTGTGGCAAGTTAACATTTATCAAAGAAATAGAATGTCTCAAAAATGCTACAAAACCATATGTCAGCTATGCTTAATGAACAAACTGAGAACATTAATCTATTACCTGATTCTTTCCTCCCTTTGGCTACGATACTGTCATATCCATCAGGTGCTTTGGAGATGTGGGAGCAATGCTCAGTAAGGTAAAATTCATTCCCAAGAGCCACTTCCACCAAGAACAGGAAGCCAATCATGTCTTCACGCTCAAACATACCATGATAAGGCCTAACTGTGCGATAGAGTATAAAAGAACATTACTGTGTGAACTGCAAAAAAAATTCAAACTTTTATGTCTGTGTAACCTCTTCAGGATTTTTATAGCAGCTGTGTAAAGGTTAAAATATGTGATTTGTGGTGTCTGATGTTTTAAAATGTTTTGTATGGAATACACAAAACAACTTACTGGACGCATAAGAACATTCATATTTTCAGGTGTTTTGTGAAATTTCATGAACTTCCTTTGAGAGTATGATAACTTCTGATACAATTCCATGAAGTGTAGAAAATAATTCAAAACAACATATGTTGGTGAAGCTGAACCAAACAATGTTGGTGAAGCTAAACCAAACAACATAATAAGGTAGTTGTTAACATGCAATACTAAAGTTCACATGCAATATAATCCTGTATTTAAGGGTTAGACTGATCATCAGTATGCATCCACAATTTTTTTGTTTCATCTGCCAAATAAATTCATAATCAATTGTTAAGAACAATGCCTGTGAGCATAAAGTCAACTTCTGGGATGGAAGAGAGTCAGCGTCACAAAGAAACTTTTCGTAACAAAGGAGCATACTTTACCCTGCTCCTGCATGAAACGTATCCAAGATGAAGGAGCCCTAGAAAAGTGTTTTCTCTTATTTTTTCAACACATGACTGCTTCTGTCACCTCAACAAAGTACCATCAGCACTAGAAAAACAATAAATGGTTTATTCGCATATGTCCACTCTCTAGCTATCATTCATAATGCACTGAAACCAAAACCAAGCCCATCATACTATTCTGGAGTTTACTTTGACAGCTTCAGTACCTGGTTCAACTCGCTGCTTCCCCATGTATCACATCAATCCAACTGAATCATTGTCTCATGTGTGCCTCTCTCTTCTAAATAATATTCATAAATAATAACAATAAATAATACATATCACGCTGCCTTGTAAGCTTTTCTGATACTATTATGAAAAAAAAAATTCACTGAAATAACTACATCCAGTATTTTTAGCCTTGTATCACATTGCAAAGGTAAACACTGTCAGTCTGGCTCATCTCCAACTAATTAACCAAAATAACTGATTATCTTTCCGATATATCTGCAAGGAATAGAGTAAATCAGAACGGGATTGACGTGCTGTAAGTGGACTGAACCAGGGCATGTGAAGCATCTGGGGTAAACCATGGAAATGTCTGTGGGGCCTGGATGTGGATAGGGAGCTGTGGTTTCAGTGCATTACATATGACAGCTAGAGATTGAGTACGAACGAATGTGGCCTTTTTTGTCTGTTTTCCTGGCGCTACCTCACTGAAGCAACACTTCTTCCTGCGTAGCGGGATGGCGACAGGAATGGATGAAGGCAAGCAAGTATGAATATGTACACGTGTATATATGTATATGTCTGTGTATGTGTATGCATATGTATAATGTATGTGTATATGTGTGTGAATGGGCATTTATGTATATATATGTATATGCAGGCATTATGTCAATCCTCAGACACCTTACCCTCAGCCATACAACATAAGAAGTACTAGCTAATGTAGGAACAACACAATCACCCCTTTCTAAAAATTCAACACTTCCGCCGTCATTTTGTCACACTTCATTTTATGTAAGACTTTCACTGCTTTTCACGAACTACTTGCCATGACTCTCTCAATTCACATACCTCCCCAAACCAAATACTCTATCTCTTCATCTTATATCTGCTTGTTACTATTTCCCCATTAGCACTCTTCACCAGTCATTCCATTTGTTCTCATTACTCTCCCTCTATTATCTTTCTTCCGAAACATTCTCTTATTCTTCCTGAAGTTTGCTGATATTAATCCAACCTAACTTTCATTTGCCCTCTTTTCTATCCTCTGCTCCTCTGCTCTTAACCTGCCACTTTCTTTCAAACAACTTCCTATCATTTTCACGCCTTCCCTGAAAGTAATATTCATACACTTCTTTTCTCTTTCTTAAGCAACTTCTTCATTTCCCCTGTCTCTACCCTTTCTCATGCACCTCCCATCTTTCCATTCCCCTTGCCCTTCAGCACTGCTAGCCTAAATACTTATTACCATTCTATACTCAATCTCTCCTGGTGTCTCTTTGTACAAGCCTCTTTTCCAAGCTCGCTCACTTTCATGACCGCCTTCCCACCCATATCATTTCCTCTTTTCTGTAAGCCTCAACAAACTTTCATCCTTGCCTTTACTAAGTAATGATCCTACCAGTCACTCTTTTCAGCACATTCACATCCAAGTATTCACATCACTGCACATCCCATGCCCCCCATGGCAATTGAGGGAAAAATTGGTGTACATGGGGTGTTCAGTGTTGTGAATGGAAATGGTGAAGAGCATGTAGATTTATGTGCTGAGAAAGGACTGATGATTGGAATTACCTGGTTTAGGAAGAGATATACATAAGTATATGCTCATTTCCCATATTACCTGCTCTCACATCTACATCATCCATCCTTAACATCTGATTCCATGCAAAAAAATTACAGACACTCACTCAGCTCCTCCCAAAGTACTCAACTTTCTTCCTCTCTCCTCTCACTTCCATATGCATAAGTATTAATTATAATCACCTATCTCTTGTAATCCACTTTCATTTTTACCCATATCATTCTAGGGCTCACATCCTTCTCATTCCCACAACTCTAACATAAGTGCTACCCCTTCCTTAGCTCTTGCTCTTACGCCTACCCCTGAATTTTCATATCACATATCACATTTACTTCCCTCATTAAAAACATTAATACAAAAGCAACACAAACTAAATGCCCTCAGAATCTCAATGATGTAATGGTTAGCATTGCTAACCGTAAGGCATTCACGTGTTACCCATGGTCAAATGCATAAGTTCAAATCCTGGCTGAGGCAGTTGATCCACAGTCATCCCAACTATTTATCCACTCATATCCTCTATGGTTAAGCAGTTACCATTGCTGACCATGACACATTCATGGGCCACCCAGGGTCAAGTGCATAGGTTCAAATCCTGGCTGCAGCAATCAGTCCACAGTCAACCTAACCGTTTATTCTTACATAAGGACTGACTGATAAACTGGATATCTGGCTTATATATCATGATTTATAGTGAATTGGAATGATCTGGTATACTGGGGTTGCATTGGAGTCATGCTGTCAATGGAATGAATCAAGGCATACAAAGCATTAGAGGTAAACCATGGAAAGGTATGCAGGACCTCGTTCCGAACCAGATATAGTTTTGGTGCATTACACACGACTGATAGAGAATGGATGTGAGCAAATGTGGCCTTTCTTCGTCTGATCCTAGCACTACCTTACTAGTGTGGGAAACAGCAATCAATCTGGTGTGAGGTAGTTTGATTGAGTAAGTAATGTAAGGGTAAGAAAGATGTTTTGTAATATAAAGTTTGGTTGAGAGAGCAGAAGAGGGTGTGTTGAAATGGTTTGGACATATGGAACGAATGAGTGAGGAAAGGTTGACAAGTGGATTATGTGTCAGAATCGGTGGGAACAAGGAGAAGCGAAAGACCAATTTGGAGGTGGAAGGATGGAGTGGAAATGATTTTGAGCTGTTGAGGCCTGAACATGCAGGAGGGTGAGAAGCATGCAAGGAACAGAGTGAATTGGAACAATGTGGTATACCAGGGTCAATGTGCTGTCAATGGAGTGAACCAGGGCATTTGAAACATCTGGGGTAAACCATGGAAAGGTCTGTGGGACCTGGGTGTGGATAGGGAGCTGTGGTTTCGGTGCATTACACATGACACCTAGAGACTAAGTGTGAACTAGGGAGCTGTGGTTTCAGTGCATTACACATGACAGCTAGAGACTGAGTGTGAATGAATGTGGCCTTTTTGTCTGTTTTCTGGCACTACCTCGCTGATGCAGGGGGTGGCTATGCTGTTTCCTGTGGGGCAGGGTGATACTGGGAGATGAAGGCCTTGATTAGGGCTTGAGGTGCCCGTGCCGTCACAACTAACAAAAAGAATATCACTAATGGAGTTCCCGACAAGAATCATAATAAGAAAGAGAAACACAGGCAGAGAACCAACAAAAAGGTCAGGAAGACATGGTGACCTAAATAACACACTGCTGTGCATATCATCTTGCCATTATCAGGCTGGTTTCTGCCCGGCTGAGCTTTGAGTACGCCCATGGCTACACAACACTCTCCTAATGTGAGGAAAAAAATTTTGTGGATACTCAAAACTTGTTTACATTATAGTAAGCTTTTATACTTACAGCCACAGTTGGTAAGACACTGAAAAGCGAGGGATCTCTGTAACCATGAGTGACTATCAACCTATCTGTCTATATCTCAGATGCCTGTTCTCTTTGGGAACTCCCTCGATGGGGTGGTCCCAGCAAAAGCGTATCCATACCTGGTGAACTCCAGTGTCACTTCAGAGCCTTTTGTGCCTCACCTTTAATGGGCTGCTGGCAGAGGGCAATTGTAGCGTAGTGTTTTCAAGGCTCCTACCTAATGTTCCCGCAAACTACTGTTATCTAATGTGTCTACCTAATGTTCCAGCCAACTACTTATACATTATGTTTCTTCTAATGCTCCTGTCTAATGTTCCTATCTACTACTTCTATCTACTGCTCTGACCATTTTGCCAAAAGGCAGAGCTAGTGCATAGCACTCATTGCAGAAAAGTAGGGTTAGGAAAAATGTGTTGCATTGGTTAAGTGTTTGTCAAGTGTTATGTGTGACAAGGAGAGACTGTATGTTTGGGGACGGAATGTCAGCAGTCCACATGTGGATGAGGCAGAAAGAAAAGACAGCTACCTGGGTCAAAGGAATGCAACTTGACAACCACTGAATGCTGGCTCACTCTGCAGCCATCAATGACCCTCCCAATACCCAGATGGGTAGTACCAGTAATATACCTCTGTAGTGGATGGCTGCCTTACAACTACTACCTCCCAACTATGAGTGACAATTATCCATTTACATGAATACTGTCCACATTGTTAGTCTGTGAGTTAGGTAAGACATTTCTGGAAGGAACAGAGTGAAAATCAGTATACTGTAAATTTTGACAAATAGAAGATAAATATAATGCATGCAGGTTGAACAATGCTTATAAGTGGTGCATTCACTTGCTATAATTATTCATTGATATTGTGTTTATTTTCCAATTCAATAGTTTACATGTTAAGTAAGACCCCGATGAAGGGAATGGTGTAAATATGGCATAAAGTTTAAGAAGTCTCTTTCTGTTAAATTTTTCTTAACTGGATGCCAATTTGGATTATCTAGTACCTCCGCTTACACACATCATAAAACACACAACATTCTGCAATTCCTCTAAACTCTCTGCAAATAACACACAATCATCCATGAACAAGCTTACCTCTAGCCACCATATCTCACATTCACACTCCATCTCTGCACCCCCCTTCCTTAGTTTTGCTTTCATCTGTCTTATCAATCCATCCATATATACATTAAAAACCACAGTGACATCACACAGCCCTGCCTCATACCTATATGTATCCCAAAACTTTCACTCAGCTCTCCATCCACTCTTATACATGCATTTGCTCCTCTATAGAAGGCTTTTACACTATCCAACAGTTTCCCCAATATACCATATATCCTTAACATATCCTATAATACATTCCACTCGACTCTATCATACGCTTGCTCCACATCCATAAAAGCTGCATATAACTTCTTACCTTTTGCTAAATTCTTTTCCACGGTCATCTTTACTACAAAAATCTGATCCACGCATACCCTACCTTTCCTAAAACCCACTTGCTCTTCACTTATTCTGTATTTATTCACTTCCATCACTCTGTCAATTAATATTCTTGCATGCACTTTTCCTGATATACTTAACAAACTTATTCCCCTATAATTGCTACATACATCCTTCACACGTTTTCTTTTGAATAATTAAACGAAAGTAGCTTTCACCCAATCCCCAGGCACAACTTTCTATGCTAAATATATGATATATATAAGATGCATCCACTCTATCACACTTTCTCCTCCATACTTCAGCATTTCAGCCGTAATCTCGTCCACTCCAAATGCCTTTCATACCTTCAGCCTCATTACTGTCCTTACCTCCCTCTTTGTCTTGGCGCCTACACTTGTATCCTCTTCCTTCTGTCCTCCATACCTATGCATGCAACAATGGCTGCCTCCTCTTCTCCTACATTCATCAGATCTTCAAAATACCCTTCCCTTTCCATCTTCTTTTCACTTCCTCCTTTTGTTTCAGCAACTCCCCTTCCTTTCCTCTCATATCAACATTTCCACTCCTACATCTACCTCTTTCCATTTTCACCTTCTTCCAGTATAGTTTCTTACTATCCCAAAATGTTTCACTTTGACTTTCTTCCAAAATCTTCATCTACTCTTTCTTTGCTTTCCTCTATCAGCTTCTTAACATTCTGCTTACATATTTTGTATTCTTCCTTCCTCTTTTGCTGAACTTCCACTGGTAGATTCCTACTGAGCACTGTATCATATGTCGTTTTCTTCTCGTCCACTGTAGTTCTATTCTCTTCTGTCCACCATGCATTGCCCTTTATTCCTGTATCTCACTATCTTGTACCCAACTACTGATTCTACAACCTTTACTAGTATTTCATAAGGAAATACAGTGGCAAGGTCAAACTGAAAGTTTGCAGTCTTTCATGCATTACTTATTATTGTCAGCAGTGTTAGGGAAAAACAGCAACAGTAAATAAGCCAAATACAGTACAACTTACCATACATTATGCTTTTGACAAATTGGGAAGCAAAGTAAATTCCTTCACCCACATGTCCACCTGAGTAAGGCATGATCCTAAGTCCAGCCTTCAAAATAGCTGCAACCACAGCCACACAAGTCCCATGCCACAACAATTTGCGGTTCGTGATATTATTATGAACTGCAAACCTGTGAAAGAAAGTAGTGTGCTTCCATTTTCATATGTATGATAATGAACATCATTTACTACCATGTCTCATTATGTATATATGAATACAGTATCAAAATTTGTTGTTTGCATCTGATTACCTTTCCCTTTCACCTTCACGATCAACTCGCCAAACATCCAACAGTTTTCCAATTTTTCTTCCTGAGGCTGTTGAATATTGATTTATTAGCTGAAAAAAAAAAAATGCATATTCTTGTGATCATACTGAGAACTGTTTATATGTCAATGCTTGTAAATTTTCCATGTAGGTAGTAACTGGTAAGCAGCCAATGACCAGGTAGGTATAAGACTGGTACTACACACCTACATATTGGGAGGATTAGTGACGGTTGCGTTGTAAGGCAGCACTTAAGTGGTTGACAAGTTGCACTCCTCTGACACAGGCAGCTGTCTTTTCTTTCTGTTTCACCCACACTTGGGATTGTTGGCATACTGTCCACAAACATACTATCCCTCACTGTCACACATAACACTTGACAACACTTAATGCACACAGTTTACTCCTTATAACACTAGATTTTCCTGTGGAGAATGCTGTGAGCTAGCCCTACCTTTTGGTAAAATGATAGGAGCAATAGATAGTCATATGTAGGAACATCAGAAGCATTAGGTAGAAACATTAGGTAGAAGCTATAGGTCGGAACATTAGGTGGGAGAATTAGATATAAGAAGTAGGCTGGAACATTAAGCAGGAACATAATTTAGACACAGTAGTTAGAAGTAGTTAGTCGTACTTTAGGTGTAAGCCTCTGAAAACATTGTGCCATAGTTGCCCTCCAGTGGTCAGTCAGGGATGAAGGACTTCAGGCTAAGAAGTCACATTTGAGTTCACCAGTTATGGAGACTCTTTTGCCATGGCCACCCCTATGAGGGAGTTTCCAAATGACTGGGCATAAGAGATAAAGATAAATAGACAGGTAGATGAATTTTTTTAGTTCCCTTACTCTCTGACAGTCTGCATCCTTTTACTAATAACTAATCACTCAAGAACAGCATAGGATTTTAATCATTCTTTTTCATGAATTTCTGCTTTGTTTCATCACACCTTACATTTTCTCCCATATCCCTGAGGATAGGGAAGAATACAGCCTATGTATTCCATGTCTTGAAAAACATGAGGAAAGGGGGTGTAACTCCTGGGGATAAGGGAGAAAGACTACTTCCCATGTATTCTCAGTGTTCTGTAGAGGGCAACTAAAGGGGACGGAAACCCGTTCCTCCATGTATTTATAATTTCTGAAGTTGGAACAAAAGAAGAAACCAAACAATGAATGCTCATCCTCCTCAGAGGCACAGACTTGGGTGTCCGAATACATAAGGATGTAACCAAGATGAGATGGGAGGCATAGGTAGTATGAGGAGAGGTACCTGGATTACAATTTTAATTCAGAGTGAAACAAACCTAAAGGGAGGGAGATGAATGGTTTAGAAATATCTTAGGGCTTAAATCGGGGATTAGTGTGAAGGCAAGAGCTATGGAAGGGGTAGTACTGCTGCTGAAGGAGTTGTGGGAATGTGTGAAAGAGTGCAAGGAAGTGAGGCCCAGACTGATGTTGGCAAAAATGGAAATGGATTACGAGATGTGGGTAATCATTCATCTTTATGCACTTGGGAATGAGAAGACTAAGGAAGATGGGTAAGTGTTTTGGGAGAAGACAGATTTTTGGAGGGATAATGGCAGCAGCACAGTGGACCAGTACTACAGCATATGTTACATACATTGCTGTATTTTTTCCTTTGCTTCAACCACATATAGGTTGCTGGCATTCAGCTCCAGTCCCATATCTTTTTCTCTTATTCAACATTTAACTTATAACTCACACATATCTTTAATTCTTTTTCCATTCTCGTTTTATTATTTTTCTTTTTTTCATACACATTCGCCATTTCCCGCGTTAGCTAGTTACGGTTAAGAACAGAGGATCGAGCCTTAGAGGAAATATCTTTACTTGGCCCCCTTCTCTTTTTCTTCTTTTGGAAAATTATTATTATTATTATTATTATTATTATTATTATTATTATTATTATTATTATTTATTTATCTATTTATTTATTTATTTATTTTGATTTTTCGCAGTCTCCAGCGTTAGCGAGGTAGCACAAGGAAACAGACGAAAGAATAGCCCAACCCACCCACATACACATGTGTATACATACACGTCCACACACACAAATATACATACCTATACATCTCACCGTATACATATATATACACACACAGACATATATACATATATATACACATGTACATAATTCATACTGTCTGGCTTTATTCATTCCCATCGCCACCCCGCCACGCATGAAATGATAACCCCCTCCCCTTTCATGTGCATGAGGTAGCGCTAGGAAAAGACAACAAAGGCCGCATTCGTTCACACTCAGTCTCTAGCTGTCATGTAATAATGCACCGAAACCACAGCTCCCTTTCCACATCCAGGCTCCACAGAACTTTCCATGGTTTACCCCTGATGCTTCACATGCCCTGGTTCAATCTATTGACAGCACGTCGACCCCGGTATACCGAATCGTTCCAATTCACTCTATTCCTTGCATGCCTTTCACCCTCCTGCATGTTCAGGCCCCGATCACTCAAAATCTTTTTCACTCCATCTTTCCACCTCCAATTTGGTCTCCCACTTCTCCTCATTCCCTCCACCTCTGACACATATATCCTCTTTGTCAAGCTTTCCTCACTCATTCTCTCCATGTGACCAAACCATTTCAAAATACCCTCTTCTGCTCTCTCAACCACACTCTTTTTATTACCACACATCTCTCTTACCCTATTATTACTTACTAGGTCAAACCTCCTCACACAACATATTGTCCTCAAACATCTCATTTCCAGCACATCCACCCTCCTGTGCACAACTCTAACTATAGCCCACGCCTCGCAACCATATAACATTGTTGGAACCACTATTCCTTCAAACATACCCATTTTTGCTTTCTGAGATAATGTTCTTGACATCCACACATTCTTCAATGCTCCCAGAACTTTCGCCCCCTCCCCCACCCTATGATTCACTTCCACTTCCATGGTTCCATCCGCTGCCAAATCCACTCTCAGATACCTAAAACACTTCACTTCCTCCGGTTTTTCTCCATTCAAACTTACCTCCCAGTTGACTTGTCCCTCAACCCTACTGTACCTAATAACCTTGCTCTTATTCACATTTACTCTTAACTTTCTTCTTTCACACACTTTACCAAACTCAGTCACCAGCTTCTGCAGTTTCTCACATGAATCAGCCACCAGCGCTGTATCATCAGCAAACAACAACTGACTCACTTCCCAAGCTCCCTTGTCCACAACAGACTGCATACTTGCCCCTCTTTCCAAAACTCTTGCATTCACCTCCCTAACAACCCCATCCATAAACAAATTAAGCAACCATGGAGACATCACACACCCCTGCCGCAAACCTACATTCACTGTGAACCAATCACTTTCCTCTCTTCCTACATGTACACATGCCTTACATCCTCGATAAAAACTTTTCACTACTTCGGACAACTTGCCTCCCACACCATATATTTTTAATATCTTCCGCAGAGCATCTCTATCAACTCTATCATATGCCTTCTCCAGATCCATAAATGCTACATACAAATCCATTTGCTTTTCCAAGTATTTCTCACATACATTCTTCAAAGCAAACACCTGATCCACACATCCTCTACCACTTCTGAAACCACACTGCTCTTCCCCAATCTGATACTCTGTACATGCCTTCACCCTCTCAATCAATACCCTCCCATATAATTTCCCAGGAATACTCAACAAACTTATACCTCTGTAATTTGAGCACTCACTTTTATCTCCTTTGCCTTTGTACAATGGCACTATGCAAGCATTCTGCCAATCCTCAGGCACCTCACCATGAGTCATACATACATTAAATAACCTTACCAACCAGTCAACAATATAGTCACCCCCTTTTTTAATAAATTCCACTGCAATACCATCCAAACCCGCTGCCTTGCTGGCTTTCATCTTCCGCAAAGCTTTTACTACCTCTTCTCTGTTTACCAAATCATTCTCCCTAACCCTCTCACTTTGCACACCACCTTGACCAAAACACCCTATATCTGCCACTCTATCATCAAACACATTCAACAAACCTTCAAAATAGTCATTCCATCTCCTTCTCACATCACCACTATTTGTTATCACCTCCCCATTAGCCCCCTTCACTGAAGTTCCCATTTGTTCCCTTGTCTTACGCACTTTATTTACCTCCTTCCAAAACATCTTTTCATTCTCCCTAAAATTTAATGATAGTCTCTCACCCCAACTCTCATTTGCCCTCTTTTTCACCTCTATTCATTTATCATACTTAGCCGCGGTCTCCCGTGTTAGCGAGGTAGTGAAAGGAAACAGACAAAATAATGGCCCAACCCACCCACATACACAAGTATATACATAAATGCCCACACATGCACATATACATACTTATACATTTGAATGTATACATACATATACATACACAGACATATACATATATATAGTATTATTATTATTATTATTATTATTTTTTTTTTTTTTGCTTTGTCGCTGTCTCCCGCGTTTGCGAGGTAGCGCAAGGAAACAGACGAAAGAAATGGCCCAACCCACCCCCATACACATGTATATACATACGTTCACACACGCAAATATACATACCTACACAGCTTTCCATGGTTTACCCCAGACGCTTCACATGCCCCGATTCAATCCACTGACAGCACGTCAACCCCGGTATACCACATCGCTCCAATTCACTCTATTCCTTGCCCTCCTTTCACCCTCCTGCATGTTCAGGCCCCGATCACACAAAATCTTTTTCACTCCATCTTTCCACCTCCAATTTGGTCTCCCTCTTCTCCTCATTCCCTCCACCTCCGACACATATATCCTCTTGGTCAATCTTTCCTCACTCATTCTCTCCATGTGCCCAAACCATTTCAAAACACCCTCTTCTGCTCTCTCAACCACGCTCTTTTTATTTCCACACATCTCTCTTACCCTTACGTTACTTACTCGATCAAACCACCTCACACCACACATTGTCCTCAAACATCTCATTTCCAGCACATCCATCCTCCTGCGCACAACTCTATCCATAGCCCACGCCTCGCAACCATACAACATTGTTGGAACCACTATTCCTTCAAACATACCCATTTTTGCTTTCCGAGATAATGTTCTTGACTTCCACACATTCTTCAAGGCTCCCAGAATTTTCGCCCCCTCCCCCACCCTATGATCCACTTCCGCTTCCATGGTTCCATCCGCTGCCAGATCCACTCCCAGATATCTAAAACACTTCACTTCCTCCAGTTTTTCTCCATTCAAACTCACCTCCCAATTGACTTGACCCTCAACCCTACTGTACCTAATAACCTTGCTCTTATTCACATTTACTCTTAACTTTCTTCTTTCACACACTTTACCAAACTCAGTCACCAGCTTCTGCAGTTTCTCACATGAATCAGCCACCAGCGCTGTATCATCAGCAAACAACAACTGACTCACTTCCCAAGCTCTCTCATCCCCAACAGATTTCATACTTGCCCCTCTTTCCAAAACTCTTGCATTCACCTCCCCAACAACCCCATCCATAAACAAATTAAACTATTTCAAACTATTCGCCATTTCCCGCATTAGCAAGGTAGCGTTAAGAACAGAGGACTGGGTCTTTGAGGGGATACCCTCAACTGGCCCAATTCTCTGTTCCTTCTTTTGGAAAATTAAAAAAAAAAAAGAAAAAAAAAATTATTATTATTATTATTATTATTATTATTATTATTATTATTATTATTATTATTATCAATATTATTATTATTATCATTTCTTATACTTAACCGCCATCTCCTGCATTAGCGAGATAGTGCAAGGAAACAGATGAGGAATGACTCAACCCACCCACATACACATGTATATACATAAACACCCACACATATACATACATATACCTTTCAGCATATACATACACAGACATATACATATATACACATGTAGATATCCACATTTGCTGACTTCATCCATTCCCATTGCCACCCCCACACGGGAAATAGCATCCCCCCCCCTCCAGCGAGGCAGCACGAGGAACAAAAAAGGCCACATATGTTCACTCTCAGTCTCTAGCTGTCATTTGTAATGCACCGAAACCACAGCTCCCTATCCACATCCATTCCCCACAGACCTTTCCATGGTTTACCCCAGATGCTTCACATACCCAGGTTCAGTCCATTGACAGCATGTCAACCCCAGATTACCTCATTGTTCCTATTCACTCTATTCTTTGCACACTTCTCACCCTCCTCTATGTTCAGGCCCCGAATGCTCAAAATCTTTTTCACTCCATCCTTCCACCTCCAATCTGGTCTCCTGCTTCTCCTTGTTCCCTCCCCCTCTGACACATATATCCTCTTTGTCAATCTTTCTTTACTCATTCTCTCCATATGTCCAAACCATTTCATCACACCCGCTTCTGCTCACTCAACCACACTCTCTTTATTTCCACACATTTCTCTTGCCCTTTCATTACTTACTCGATCAAACCACATTACACCACATATTGTCCTCAAATATTTCATCTTCAACACCTCCACCCTCCTCCACACAACCCTATTTATAGCCCATGCCTCACAATATAATATTGTTGGAACTACTATTCCTTCAAACATACCCATTTTTGCTCCAAGATAACGTTCTCTCTTTCCACTTATTCTTCATTGCTCCCAGAACCTTCACACCCTCCCCCACCCTGTGACTCACTTCCGCTTCCTTGGTTATAATCACAGCGAAGTCCACTCCCAGATATCTAAAACACTCCATTTCCTTGTAATTTTTCTCCATTCAAACTTACATCCCATTAAACTTGTCCCTCAACCCTGCTGAACCTAATTACCTTGCTTTTATTCACATTCACTCACAACTTTCTTCTTTCATACTCTTTCTTCCAAACTCAGTCACCAACTTCTTCAGTTTCTACAGAGAATCAGCCACCAGGGCTACATCATCAGCAGACAAATGACCACTTTCCAGGCCCTCTCATCCCCAACAGACTGCATACTTGCCCCTCTTTCCAAAAACTCTTGCATCTATCTTTCAGTTTTTCAACAATTCATGGAAGTATAACCATCAAATAATTCTCCAATACAAAACCAGAAAAGAGCCACCAACTGAGAGGGGTTGAGCGGGCTGCAGGCCCACTTACCTGTATTATACAACTGGGATCCATCTTACTTCCGTAACTACAGCTCCTAGATCTTGTTTTTTCTATCCACTTCTACAACATTCAGCCTTAATTCTAACCTTCCTTTTCTTCAATACCACCTTTTATTATGTTAAATGAGATGGTACAGGCAACTATGACCCTAATCAAGGACATCTCGTATATAACCACATGTCCATATTTTTTTTTTCATACATGCTTGCCATTTCCCATGTCAGTGAAGTAGCATCAAAAGCAAATGACAGAGCTTTAGAAGGAAAAATCCTCACTTGGCTCCTTTTTCTGTTCTTTCTTTTGGAAAGTAATACAGGTAGGGAGGATTTCCAGCCAACCAACCCATCATCCAATTCAAAACTGAGTGGGAAAAAGAAGGCAAACCACCATTGATTGATGTGTTGATAACTAGGGAATCTGGTCACTTACCCTTCAAGATCTACAGAAAGCCTACCAATGCTGAGAGCTACAGTAAACCCTAGATTTAACTGATTTTGAATTCAATGGACTGGGCAAATAATAATATATTAATCAATTTATTTTATTATTATACTTGATAGCCATTTCCAGCGTCAGCGAGGTAGTGCCAGGAAACAGACGAAGAAAGATTGGCCTACCCACTCACATACATATATATTATATATTTATTTATATTTCATTATGCTTTGTCGCTGTCTCCTGCGTTAGCGAGGTAGCACAAGAAAACAGACAAAAGAATGTCCCAACCAAGCCACGTACACATGTATATACATACACGTCCACACACGCACATATATATACCTATACATCTCAATGTATACATATATTTACGCACACAGACATATACATATAAACACAAGTACATAATTCATACTGTCTGCCCTTATTCATTCCCGTCGCCACCCCGCCACACATAAAATGACAACCCCTTCCCCCGCATGTGCGCGAAGTAGCGCTAGGAAAAGACAACAAAGGCCACATTCGTTCACACTCAGCCTCTAGCTGTCATGTATATTGCACCCAAGCCACAGCTCCCTTTCCACATCCAGGCCCCAC
This sequence comes from Panulirus ornatus, assembly GCF_036320965.1. Classification (NCBI taxonomy): domain Eukaryota; kingdom Metazoa; phylum Arthropoda; class Malacostraca; order Decapoda; family Palinuridae; genus Panulirus; species Panulirus ornatus. Next base: position 5,759,128 of record NC_092284.1, read on the forward strand.
AGAACTTTCCATGGTTTACCCCAGACGCTTCAAATGCCGTGGTTCAGTCTATTGACAGCACGTCAACACCGGTATACCACAATCACTAAAATCTTTTTCACTCCATCTTTCCACCTCCAATTTGGTCTCCCACTTCTCCTCATTCCCTCCACCTCTGACACATATATCTTCTTTGTCAATCTTTCCTCACTCATTCTCTCCTTGTGACCAAACCATTTCAAAACATCCTCTTCTGGTCTCTCAACCACACTCTTTTTATTACCACACATCTCTGTTACCCTTTCATCACTTACTCGATCAAACCACCTCACACCACATATTGTCCTCATACATCTCATTTCCAGCACATCCACCCTCCTCTGCACAACTCTATCTACAGCCCACACCTCACAACCATATAACATTGTTGGAACCACTATTCCTTCAAACACCCATTTTTGCTTTCCAAGATAACGTTCTTGACTTCCACACATTCTTCAACGCTCCCAGAACTTTCGCCCCCTCCCCCACCCTATGATTCACTTCCACTTCCATGGTTCCATCTGCTGCCAAATCCACTCCCAGATATCGAAAACATTTCACTTCCTCCAATTTTTCTCCATTCAAACTTACCTCCCAAATGACTTGTCCCTCAACCCTATTGCACCTAATAACCTTGCTCTTATTCACATTTACTCTCAGCCTTCTTCTTTCACACACTTTACCAAACTCAGTCACCAGCTTGTGCAGTTTCTCACCCGAATCAACCACCAGCGCTGTATCATCAGTGAACAACAACTGACTAACTTCCCAAGCTCTCTAATCCACAACAGACTGCATGCTTGCTCCTCTTTCCAAAACTCTTGCATTCACCTCCCTAACAACCCCATCCATAAAAGAATTCAACAACCATGGAGACATCACGCACCCCTGCCACAAACCAACATTCAACGAGGACCAATCACTTTCCTCTTCCTCCACGTACACAAGCCTTACATCCTCGATAAAAACTTTTCACTGTTTCTAACAACTTGCCTCCCACACCATATATTCTTAATACCTTCCACAGAGCATCTCTATCAACTATATCATATGCGTTCTCTAGATCCATAAATGCTACATACAAATCCATTTGCTTTTCTAAGTATTTCTCGCATAAATTCTTCAAAGCAAACACCTGATCCACACATCCTCTACCACTTCTGAAGCCACACTGCTCTTCCCCAATTTGATGCTCTGTGCATGCCTTCACCTTCTCAGTCAATACCCTCCCATATAATCACCCAGGAATACTCAACAAACTTTTTTTTTTTTTTTTTTTTTTTTTTTGCTGTCTCACGTGTTTGCGAGGTAGCGCAAGGAAACAGACGAAAGAAATGGCCCAACCCACCCCCATACACATGCCTTGATTCAATCCACTGACAGCACGTCAACCCCGGTATACCACATCGCTCCAATTCACTCTATTCTTTGCCCTCCTTTCACCCTCCTGCATGTTCAGGCCCCGATCACACAAAATCTTTTTCACTCCATCTTTCCACCTCCAATTTGGTCTCCCTCTTCTCCTCGTTCCCTCCACCTCCAACACATATATCCTCTTGGTCAATCTTTCCTCACTCATTCTCTCCATGTGACCAAACCATTTCAAAACACCCTCTTCTGCTCTCTCAACCACGCTCTTTTTATTTCCACACATCTCTCTTACCCTTACGTTAGTTACTCGATCAAACCACCTCACACCACACATTGTCCTCAAACATCTCATTTCCAGCACATCCATCCTCCTGCGCACAACTCTATCCATAGTCCACACCTCGCAACCATACAACATTGTTGGAACCACTATTCCTTCAAACATACCCATTTTTGCTTTCCGAGATAATGTTCTCGACTTCCACACATTCTTCAAGGCTCCCAGAATTTTCGCCCCCTCCCCCACCCTATGATCCACTTCCGCTTCCATGGTTCCATCCGCTGCCAGATCCACTCCCAGATATCTAAAACACTTCACTTCCTCCAGTTTTTCTCCATTCAAACTCACCTCCCAATTGAATTGACCCTCAACCCTACTGTACCTAATAACCTTGCTCTTATTCACATTTACTCTTAACTTTCTTCTTTCACACACTTTACCAAACTCAGTCACCAGCTTCTGCAGTTTCTCACATGAATCAGCCACCAGCGCTGTATCATCAGCGAACAACAACTGACTCACTTCCCAAGCTCTCTCATCCCCAACAGACTTCATACTTGCCCCTCTTTCCAAAACTCTTGCATTCACCTCCCTAACAACCCCATCCATAAACAAATTAAACAACCATGGAGACATCACACACCCCTGCCGCAAACCTACATTCACTGAGAACCAATCACTTTCCTCTCTTCCTACACGTACACATGCCTTACATCCTCAATAAAAACTTTTCACTGCTTCTAACAACTTGCCTCCCACACCATATATTCTTAATACCTTCCACAGAGCATCTCTATCAACTCTATCATATGCCTTCTCCAGATCCATAAATGCTACATACAAATCCATTTGCTTTTCTAAGTATTTCTCACATACATTCTTCAAAGCAAACACCTGATCCACACATCCTCTACCACTTCTGAAACCACACTGCTCTTCCCCAATCTGATGCTCTGTACATGCCTTCACCCTCTCAATCAATACCCTCCCATATAATTTGCTAGGAATACTCAACAAACTTATACCTCTGTAATTTGACCACTCACTCTTATCCCCTTTGCCTTTGTACAATGGCACTATGCACGCATTCCGCCAATCCTCAGGCATCTCACCATGAGTCATACATACATTAAATAACCTTACCAGCCAGTCAACAATACAGTCACCCCCTTTTTTAATAAATTCCACTGCAATACCATCCAAACCTGCTGCCTTGCCGGCTATCATCTTCCGCAAAGCTTTTACTACCTCTTCTCTGTTTACCAACTCATTTTCCCTAACCCTCGCACTTTGCACACCACCTCGACCAAAACACCCTATATCTGCCACTCTATCATCAAACACATTCAACAAACCTTCAAAATACTCACTCCATCTCCTTCTCACATCACCACTACTTGTTATCACCTCCCCATTTGCGCCCTTCACTGAAGTTCCCATTTGCTCCCTTGTCTTACGCACTTTATTTACCTCCTTCCAGAACATCTTTTTATTCTCCCAAAAATTTAATGATACTCACTCACCCCAACTCTCATTTGCCCTTTTTTTCACCTCTTGCACCTTTCTCTTGACCTCCTGTCTCTTTCTTTTATACGTCTCCCACTCAATTTCATTTTTTCCCTGCAAAAATCGTCCAAATGCCTCTCTCTTCTCTTTCACTAATACTCTTACTTCTTCATCCCACCACTCACTACCCTTTCTAATCAACCCACCTCCCACTCTTCTCATGCCACAAGCATCTTTTGCGCAATCCATCACTGATTCCCTAAATACATCCCATTCCTCCCCCACTCCCCTTACTTCCATTGTTCTCACCTTTTTCCATTCTGTACTCAACAAACTTATACCTCTGTAATTTGAGCACTCACTCTTATCCCCTTTGCCTTTGTACAATGGCCCTATGCACGCATTATGCCAATCCTCAGGCACCTCACCATGAGACATACATACATTAAATATCCTTACCAACCAGTTAACAATACAGTCACCCCCTTTTTTAATAAATTCCATTGCAATACCATCCAAACCTGCCGCCTTGCCAGCTTTCATCTTTCTCAAAGCTTTTAGTACCTCTTCTCTGTTCACTAAATCATTCTCCCTAACCCTCTCACTTTGCACACCATCTCGACCAAAACACCCTATATCTGCCACTCTATCATCAAAGACATTCAACAAACCTTCAAAATACTCACTCCATCTCCTTCTCACATCACCACTACTTTCACCTCCCCATTAGCCCCCTTCACTGATGTTCCCATTTGCTCCCTTGTCTTACACACTTTATTTACCTCCTTCCAAAACATCTTTTTATTCTCCCTAAAATTTAATGATAGTCTCTCACCCCAACTCTCATTTGCCCTCTTTTTCACTGCTTGCACCTTTCTCTTGACCTCCTGCCTCTTTCTTTTATACGTCTCCCAGTCATTTGCATTTTTTCCCTGCAAAAATTGTCCAAACGCCTACACATGCACATATATATTCACATACATATCATCATATACATACACATACAATAAAGCTAGCCAGTTTGTATAGACCTTCACTAATATTAATGTTGCAATTCTTTGTGTATCTAATAATAGAAGATTCATTGATATCTCTTGTGGTACAGGAGTTAGAGTTAGTAACTGAGATAGCATTACTCCAGTTAATACAGTGATCATATTTTTCAACATGATTAAACAAGGCATTTGATTCTTGTCCTCTTCTTATCCTATGATTATGTTGCTAAAGTCTAATGGAAAGATCCTTACCAGTCTGCCCAACATAAAACTCATCACAATTTTTACTTGGTGCTATAAAGATGCATCGAGCAGAACTTTCTGTAAGCTCCTGATTAAGATATCCTTTATAGTAATGTTGTTGCTGAAGACAACATTTACATTAAAGGACTTCAGCAACATGGGAAGTAAAGTATAATTATTACTAAACGGGAGAACTAAAAGGTTCTTGGTGCCAAGGGGAGGTTTGGGTTTAATTCTCTTAAGTGATTTCATTGTTAGTGCCTTGAACACCCAAAATGTCTTCCACTTCTCCCTTGGTTCCCCCTTTTTCTTGTTCCCTCCATTGCTGACAGATATTCCCTCTTCGTCAACATCTACATTTGTCCAAACCATTTCAGCACCCCTAACATCTTTGGCAGTCTCAAACATACTCCTCTTACTACCACACCTCTCTCCTACCATATCATTTCTTACTCAATTAACCCTCCTTAAATGTCCTCAGACATTTACTTTCAGGCATATTCACCCTCTTTTGTACTTTGTCATCACAGGCCCATACTCACATCCATACAACACTGTCAGAACTATTATTCTGTCACATAAACCCATTTTTGACCACTCAGATAGTGGATCTCTTTCCACACATTCCTCAATATGCCCAGGACCTTTGCCCCCTCATTCACCTTATGACTCACTTTAGCTCCCATGGTCCCATTTGCTGCCATGTTTACTCCCAAGTATCTAAAATACCTTACTCTCTCCAAGTTCTCTTCATTCTAATTCACACTCCAATTAACTTGTCTCTCCCCTCTCCTTAACATAATGACCTTGCTGTTATTCTAATGTCTTTCTCTTTTTACACACTTACTAGTTTCCTTCACTTACCAGTCTTCCAGATGTAATCATGGGTAACTAAATTTCCTAGCCAGTATTGATACATCCTTTTCTTGCAATCCTCTTGAGCAAAATTCAAACTTTTTCATATATAATGAAAGCTAGAGGTGTTTATGTCAATGCTGTCTGAGAGCTGATTAAGCCTCTTTGAAGATGTTGAAATATGACCACCAAATAAAAAAGAAAGGTTTAAAGAATGTAAGATGATGAGTTTTGATTTTACCTTAAATTCCCGACTATGATTTTCCAGTAATGTGAGGTTGGAGTCCAGTATTTCAAACTTTTTCAATATGGTGTTCAAGCCTGTGCAGCTCTGTAAAATAAGATATGAATGATTCAAAAGGCTAAGTTGTTACACTATAATGGTCACTTTAAACCGTGGTCCTGCAGTGTTGGATGTCATATTACATTCCCGACCCTGGCAAGAACTACAAGCCAATCGAAATATATATATATATATATATATATATATATATATATATATATATATATATATATATATATATATATATATATTATCCCTGGGGATAGGGGAGAAAGAATACTTCCCACGTATTCCCTGCGTGTCATAGAAGGCGACTAAAAGGGGAGGGAGTGGGTGGCTGGAAATCCTCCCCTCTCATTTTTTTTTTTTTAAATTTTCCAAAAGAAGGAACAGAGAAGGGGGCCAGGTGAGAATTTTCCCTCTAAGGCCCAGTCCTCTGTTCTTAACGCTACCTCGTAAATGCGGGAAATGGCGAATAGTATAAAAAAAAATATATATATATATATATATATATATATATATATATATATATATATATATATATATATATATATATATATATATTTTCTTTCAAACTATTCGCCATTTCCCGCATTAGCGAGGTAGCGTTAAGAACAGAGGACTGGGCCCTTGAGGGAATACCCTCACCTGGCCCCCTTCTCTGTTCCTTCTTTTGGAAAATTAAAAAAAAACGAGATGGGAAGAAGTGAAAAAGATTTTGTGTGATCGGGGCCTGAACATGCAGGAGGGTGAAAGGAGGGCAAGGAATAGAGTGAATTGGAGCGATGTGGTATACCGGGGTTGACGTGCTGTCAGTGGATTGAAGCAGGGCATGTGGGGCGTCTGGGGTAAACCATGGAAAGCTGTGTAGGTATGTATATTTGCGTGTGTGGACGTATGTATATACATGTGTATGGGGGGGGGGGTTGGGCCATTTCTTTCGTCTGTTTCCTTGCGCTACCTCGCAAACGCGGGAGACAGCGACAAAGTATAATAAAATAAAATATAAATATATATATATATATATATATATATATTTCTTTTTTTTCTTTTAAACTATTTGCCATTTCCCGCGTTAGCGATGTAGCATTAAGAACAGAGGACTGGGCCTTTTTTGGAATATCCTCACCTGGCCCCCTCTGTTCCTTCTTTTGGAAAATTAAAAAAAAACGAGAGGGGAGGATTTCCAGCCCCCCGCTCCCTCCCCTTTTAGTCGCCTTCTACGACACGCAGGGAATACGTGGGAAGTATTCTTAATCCCCTATCCCCAGGGATAATATATATATATATATATATATATATATATATATATATATATATATATATATATATATATATATATATATAAAGCAAACGAATACAGCAGACTAGTGTTGCCTACTTGAAGCTGCTGAAAAAAGACTCATTACAAATGGTTTGATAATTATAATTACTGGTGCCAAGGAAATGCTTGTGGTATGTGGGGATGGGGAGAAAGAAAACTTCCCACATATTCCCCATGTGTTATAGAAAGCGGCTAAAGAGGGGCAGAGATGGGGGGCTGGAAACCCTCCACTTCTTGTATTTCTGCATCTAAAAGAGGAAACAGAAGGAGTCAAGCTGAGAGTGCTCAGATTGGGGTGTCTGAATGTGTGTGGATGTAACCAAGATGAGAAAAAAGGAGAGATAGGTAGTGTTTAAGGAAAGAAACCTGGATGACCTGGCTCTGAGTGAAATGAAGCTCAAGAGTAAAGGGGAAGAATGGTTTGGAAAAGTACTGGGAGTAAAGTCAGGGGTTGGTGAGAGAACAAGAACTAAAGAAGGAGTAGCATTACTCCTGAAGCAGTTCTGGGAGTGTGTGATAGAGTGTAGGAAGGTAAATTCTAGACTGATGTGGGTAAAACTGAAAGTAGATGGATAGAGATGGGAGATTAGTGGTGCTTATGCATCTGGTCATGAGCAGAAAGATCACAAGAGGCAAGTGTTTTGGGAGCAGCAGAGCGTGTCAGCAGCTTTGAGGCACAAGACTGGGTATTAGAAATGAGTTATTTAAATGAGAGGTGAGTAAAGTGGCAGTTGAGGGTATAACTGGTGTACATGGGGTATTCAGTGTTGTGCATGGAAATGGTAAGGAGCTTGCGGATTTGTGTGCCGGAAAAAGACTGGTGAATGGAATACCTGTCATAAAAAGAGAGATATACATCAGTATAGGTATGAGAGTAAAAGAGATGGTCAAAGGGCATTATTGTATTACGTGTTGACAGGCACAGAAAAGAGAGACTTTTGGATGTTAGTGTACTGAAAGGAGCAGCTGGTGAGATGTCTGATCACTATCTTGTGGAGGCAAAGGTGAAGATTTGTAAAGCTTTTCAAAAAAGAATAGAGAATGTTGGGGAGAAGAGAGTGGTGAGAGTAAGTGAGCTAGGAAAGGAGACTTGTGTGAGGAAGTACCAGGAGATTGAGTGTAGAAGGGCAAAAGGTGAGAGCATATTACCAGAGGGGAGTGAATGAGGAATGGGATGTATTTAGGTAAGCAGTGATGGCATGTGCAAAAGATGCATGTGGCATGAGAAAGATGGGAGGTGGACAGATTAGAAAGCAGAAGTGAGTCACAGGGTGGAGGAGGGGCGAAGGATCTGGGAGCAATGAAGAATGTAAGGAAAGAGGGAATGTTATCTGGGAGAGCAAAAATATGTATGTTTGAAGGAATAGTAGTTCCAACAATATTGTATTGTTGTGAGGCATAGGCTATAGATAGGGCTGTGCAAAGGAGGGTGGATGTGTTGGAAATGAAATGTTTGAAGCCAATGTGTGGTGTGAGGTGGTTTGATCAAGTAAGTAATGAAAGGGTAAGAGAAATGTGTGGTATTTAAAAGAGTGTGATGCACATTAGTTTACATGAGAAAGATAGACAACAGCAGGCCTGATTGACCCATGACTGGGTTGTCTGAAATAAGAAAAAAAAGATTTTACAAAAAATGAAATGTAATTCTGCTCTGTAGTTTTTTAAGCTATCACTGACTCCCCACTTCTCCATATAAGCCTTCTAGTGTCCCCATTACTGCTGTTGTTTATACATTTACTTCTGGCATTTTCTCAGAAATTACCTGAATCATAAGATATTTGTCTAAACTTTTGAAGGTATTCATAATTTTAGCATTTACTATGTTTGACGGTAACTTTTTCCAGTGCTCAACACACATATAGGAAAAGCTTTTTCCCACGTCTGTACTATATCTTTGAACTTGTTCAGAATTTTGAATACTTAGATTAAGTTGCCGCGGTCTACTTTTTTAAGGGAGATGAGATCCAATCATTTTAAGTCTCTTCGTATGTCAGATTTCTAAGGGATGGGATCAATTTTTGTCATTTGTCTTTGTACTTGCTCTAATTTTTCCTCATCTTTCTTATAGTTTGGGGACCAAAACTGGACTGCATATTCAAGGCATGGTCTTACTATAGAATTATAGTGTGAAAATTGTTTCTGGTGTCTTATAATCTATGTTCTTAGCTATGAAACCTAACATTTGATTGCCTTTTTCACTTGCTGCTTGACACAGTTTAGTGTACTTCAAATTGTTGCTAATGACAACTCCAAGGTCCTTGTCTTCATTTACTTCAGTTAGAGAGTTCCCGAATAGTTTGTAGTCATAACGTAAATTCTTGTCTTCAAAGTGAATAACTTCACACTTGTCTACATCAAACTTCATTTGCCATCTGTCTGACCACTCTTCAGGTATGGTACAATATCTTTGAATCATTTTGCAGTCCCACCTGTTCTCAGCTCTACCTCCTAGTTTAGTATTGTCAGCAAATTTGGAGATCTTGGATATGAGACCAAGTTCTAGGTCATTAATGTATATTATGAGAATAATTGGGCCTAGGACCAACCCGTGGCACACCACTCATTACGTCCAGCCTGTATCATCAGAGAACAATGATTGACTCACTTCCCAGGCCCTTTCATCTCAAACAGACTGGATACTCACCCCTCTCTCCAAAACTCTTGCAATTACCTCCCTTACCACCCCATCCATAAGCAAATTAAACAACTATGGGGGATATCACACACCCCTGCTGCAGACCGAATTCACTGAGAACCAATCACTCTCCTCTCTTCCTACTCATACACATGCCTTACAACCTTCATAAAAACTTCTCTGCTTCTAACAGCTTACCTCCCACACCATATATTCTTAAAACCTTCCACAAAGTATCTCTATCAACCCTATCATATGCCCTCGCCAGATACATAAATGCCACGTACAAATCCATCTGTTTTTCTAAGGTACATTATTCAAAGTATATTCCAGATCCTTACATCCTCTACCATTTCTAAAACTACAGTGTTCCTCCCCAATCTGATGCTCTGTACATACCTTCACCCTCTCAATCAATACCCTCCCATACAATCTTCCAGGAATACTCAACAAACTTAAGCTTCTGTAGTTTGAGCACTCACTCTTATCCCCTTTGCCTTTGTACAATGGCACTATGCACGCATTCCACAATCCTCAGGCACCTCACCATGAGTCATACATACATTAAATAACCTTACCAACCAGTCAACAATACAGTCACCCCCTTTTTTAATAAATTCCACTGCAATACCATCCAAACCTGCTGCCTTGCCGGCTATCATCTTCCGCAAAGCTTTTACTACCTCTTCTCTGTTTACTAACTCATTTTCCCTAACCCTCGCACTTTGCACACCACCTCGACCAAAACTCCCTATATCTGCCACTCTATCATCAAACACATTCAACAAACCTTCAAAATACTCACTCCATCTCCTTCTCACATCACCACTACTTGTTATCACCTCCCCATTTGCGCCCTTCACTGAAGTTCCCATTTGCTCCCTTGTCTTACGCACTTTATTTACCTCCTTCCAGAACATCTTTTTATTCTCCCTAAAATTTAATGATACTCACTCACCCCAACTCTCATTTGCCCTTTTTTTCACCTCTTGCACCTTTCTCTTGACCTCCTGTCTCTTTCTTTTATACGTCTCCCACTCAATTTCATTTTTTCCCTGCAAAAATCGTCCAAATGCCTCTCTCTTCTCTTTCACTAATACTCTTACTTCTTCATCCCACCACTCACTACCCTTTCTAATCAACCCACCTCCCACTCTTCTCATGCCACAAGCATCTTTTGCGCAATCCATCACTGATTCCCTAAATACATCCCATTCCTCCCCCACTCCCCTTACTTCCATTGTTCTCACCTTTTTCCATTCTGTACTCAACAAACTTATACCTCTGTAATTTGAGCACTCACTCTTATCCCCTTTGCCTTTGTACAATGGCCCTATGCACGCATTATGCCAATCCCCAGGCACCTCACCATGAGACATACATACATTAAATATCCTTACCAACCAGTTAACAATACAGTCACCCCCTTTTTTAATAAATTCCATTGCAATACCATCCAAACCTGCCGCCTTGCCGGCTTTCATCTTTCTCAAAGCTTTTAGTACCTCTTCTCTGTTCACTAAATCATTCTCCCTAACCCTCTCACTTTGCACACCATCTCGACCAAAACACCCTATATCTGCCACTCTATCATCAAACACATTCAACAAACCTTCAAAATACTCACTCCATCTCCTTCTCACATCACCACTACTTTCACCTCCCCATTAGCCCCCTTCACTGATGTTCCCATTTGCTCCCTTGTCTTACACACTTTATTTACCTCCTTCCAAAACATCTTTTTATTCTCCCTAAAATTTAATGATAGTCCTCTCACCCCAACTCTCATTTGCCCTCTTTTTCACTGCTTGCACCTTTCTCTTGACCTCCTGCCTCTTTCTTTTATACGTCTCCCAGTCATTTGCATTTTTTCCCTGCAAAAATTGTCCAAACGCCTACACATGCACATATATATTCACATACATATCATCATATACATACACATACAATAAAGCTAGCCAGTTTGTATAGACCTTCACTAATATTAATGTTGCAATTCTTTGTGTATCTAATAATAGAAGATTCATTGATATCTCTTGTGGTACAGGAGTTAGAGTTAGTAACTGAGATAGCATTACTCCAGTTAATACAGTGATCATATTTTTCAACATGATTAAACAAGGCATTTGATTCTTGTCCTCTTCTTATCCTATGATTATGTTGCTAAAGTCTAATGGAAAGATCCTTACCAGTCTGCCCAACATAAAACTCATCACAATTTTTACTTGGTGCTATAAAGATGCATCGAGCAGAACTTTCTGTAAGCTCCTGATTAAGATATCCTTTATAGTAATGTTGTTGCTGAAGACAACATTTACATTAAAGGACTTCAGCAACATGGGAAGTAAAGTATAATTATTACTAAACGGGAGAACTAAAAGGTTCTTGGTGCCAAGGGGAGGTTTGGGTTTAATTCTCTTAAGTGATTTCATTGTTAGTGCCTTGAACACCCAAAATGTCTTCCACTTCTCCCTTGGTTCCCCCTTTTTCTTGTTCCCTCCATTGCTGACAGATATTCCCTCTTCGTCAACATCTACATTTGTCCAAACCATTTCAGCACCCCTAACATCTTTGGCAGTCTCAAACATACTCCTCTTACTACCACACCTCTCTCCTACCATATCATTTCTTACTCAATTAACCCTCCTTTCACCATACACTGTCCTCAGACATTTACTTTCAGGCATATTCACCCTCTTTTGTACTTTGTCATCACAGGCCCATACTCACATCCATACAACACTGTCAGAACTATTATTCTGTCACATAAACCCATTTTTGACCACTCAGATAGTGGATCTCTTTCCACACATTCCTCAATATGCCCAGGACCTTTGCCCCCTCATTCACCTTATGACTCACTTTAGCTCCCATGGTCCCATTTGCTGCCATGTTTACTCCCAAGTATCTAAAATACCTTACTCTCTCCAAGTTCTCTTCATTCTAATTCACACTCCAATTAACTTGTCTCTCCCCTCTCCTTAACATAATGACCTTGCTGTTATTCTAATGTCTTTCTCTTTTTACACACTTACTAGTTTCCTTCACTTACCAGTCTTCCAGATGTAATCATGGGTAACTAAATTTCCTAGCCAGTATTGATACATCCTTTTCTTGCAATCCTCTTGAGCAAAATTCAAACTTTTTCATATATAATGAAAGCTAGAGGTGTTTATGTCAATGCTGTCTGAGAGCTGATTAAGCCTCTTTGAAGATGTTGAAATATGACCACCAAATAAAAAAGAAAGGTTTAAAGAATGTAAGATGATGAGTTTTGATTTTACCTTAAATTCCCGACTATGATTTTCCAGTAATGTGAGGTTGGAGTCCAGTATTTCAAACTTTTTCAATATGGTGTTCAAGCCTGTGCAGCTCTGTAAAATAAGATATGAATGATTCAAAAGGCTAAGTTGTTACACTATAATGGTCACTTTAAACCGTGGTCCTGCAGTGTTGGATGTCATATTACATTCCCGACCCTGGCAAGAACTACAAGCCAATCGAAATATATATATATATATATATATATATATATATATATATATATATATATATATATATATATATATATATATATATATATATATATATATTTATCCCTGGGGATAGGGGAGAAAGAATACTTCCCACGTATTCCCTGCGTGTCATAGAAGGCGACTAAAAGGGGAGGGAGTGGGTGGCTGGAAATCCTCCCCTCTCATTTTTTTTTTTTTAAATTTTCCAAAAGAAGGAACAGAGAAGGGGGCCAGGTGAGAATTTTCCCTCTAAGGCCCAGTCCTCTGTTCTTAACGCTACCCTCGCAAATGCGGGAAATGGCGAATAGTATAAAAAAAAAAATATATATATATATTATATATATTATATATATATATATATATATATATATATATATATATATATATATATATATATATGTGTACGTGTAGGAAGAGAGGAAAGTGATTGGTTCTCAGTGAATGTAGGTTTGCGGCAGGGGTGTGTGATGTCTCCATGGTTGTTTAATTTGTTTATGGATGGGGTTGTAAGGGAGGTAAATGCAAAGAGTCCTGGAAAGAGGGGCAAGTATGAAGTCTGTTGGGGATGAGAGAGCTTGGGAAGTGAGTCAGTTGTTGTTCGCTGATGATACAGCGCTGGTGGCTGATTCATGTGAGAAACTGCAGAAGCTGGTGACTGAGTTTGGTAAAGTGTGTGGAAGAAGAAAGTTGAGAGTAAATGTGAATAAGAGCAAGGTTATTAGGTACAGTAGGGGTGAGGGTCAAGTCAATTGGGAGGTGAGTTTGAATGGAGAAAAGCTGGAGGAAGTGAAGTGTTTTAGATATCTGGGAGTGGATCTGTCAGCGGATGGAACCATGGAAGCGGAAGTGGATCATAGGGTGGGGGAGGGGGCGAAAATTTTGGGAGCCTTGAAAAATGTGTGGAAGTCGAGAACACTATCTCGGGAAAGCGAAAATGGGTATGTTTGAGGGAATAGTGGTTCCAACAATGTTGTATGGTTGCGAGGCGTGGGCTATGGATAGAGATGTGCGCAGGAGGATGGATGTGCTGGAAATGAGATGTTTGAGGACAATGTGTGGTGTGAGGTGGTTTGATCGAGTAAGTAACGTAAGGGTAAGAGAGATGTGTGGAAATAAAAAGAGCGTGGTTGAGAGAGCAGAAGAGGGTGTTTTGAAATGGTTTGGGCACATGGAGAGAATGAGTGAGGAGAGATTGACCAAGAGGATATATGTGTCGGAGGTGGAGGGAACAAGGAGAAGAGGGAGACCAAATTGGAGGTGGAAAGATGGAGTGAAAAAGATTTTGTGTGATCGGGGCCTGAACATGCAGGAGGGTGAAAGGAGGGCAAGAAATAGAGTGAATTGGAGTCATGTGGTATACAGGGGTTGACGTGCTGTCAGTGGATTGAAGCAAGGCATGTGAAGCGTCTGGGGTAAACCATGGAAAGCTGTGTAGGTATGTATATTTGCGTGTGTGGACGTGTGTATGTACATGTGTATGGGGGGGGGGTTGGGCCATTTCTTTCGTCTGTTTCCTTGCGCTACCTCGCAAACGCGGGAGACGGCGACAAAGTATAAAAAAAAAAAAAAAAAAAAAAAATATATATATATATATATATATATATATATATATATATATATATATATATATATATATATATATATATATTTTCTTTCAAAACTATTCGCCATTTCCCGCATTAGCGAGGTAGCGTTAAGAACAGAGGACTGGGCCCTTGAGGGAATACCCTCACCTGGCCCCCTTCTCTGTTCCTTCTTTTGGAAAATTAAAAAAAAACGAGAGGGGAGGAGTGAAAAAGATTTTGTGTGATCGGGGCCTGAACATGCAGGAGGGTGAAAGGAGGGCAAGGAATAGAGTGAATTGGAGCGATGTGGTATACCGGGGTTGACGTGCTGTCAGTGGATTGAAGCAGGGCATGTGGGGCGTCTGGGGTAAACCATGGAAAGCTGTGTAGGTATGTATATTTGCGTGTGTGGACGTATGTATATACATGTGTATGGGGGTGGGTTGGGCCATTTCTTTCGTCTGTTTCCTTGCGCTACCTCGCAAACGCGGGAGACAGCGACAAAGTATAATAAAATAAAATATAAATATATATATATATATATATATTTCTTTTTTTTCTTTTAAACTATTTGCCATTTCCCGCGTTAGCGATGTAGCATTAAGAACAGAGGACTGGGCCTTTTTTGGAATATCCTCACCTGGCCCCCTCTGTTCCTTCTTTTGGAAAATTAAAAAAAAACGAGAGGGGAGGATTTCCAGCCCCCCGCTCCCTCCCCTTTTAGTCGCCTTCTACGACACGCAGGGAATACGTGGGAAGTATTCTTAATCCCCTATCCCCAGGGATAATATATATATATATATATATATATATATATATATATATATATATATATATATATATATATATATATATATATAAAGCAAACGAATACAGCAGACTAGTGTTGCCTACTTGAAGCTGCTGAAAAAAGACTCATTACAAATGGTTTGATAATTATAATTACTGGTGCCAAGGAAATGCTTGTGGTATGTGGGGATGGGGAGAAAGAAAACTTCCCACATATTCCCCATGTGTTATAGAAAGCGGCTAAAGAGGGGCAGAGATGGGGGGCTGGAAACCCTCCACTTCTTGTATTTCTGCATCTAAAAGAGGAAACAGAAGGAGTCAAGCTGAGAGTGCTCAGATTGGGGTGTCTGAATGTGTGTGGATGTAACCAAGATGAGAAAAAAGGAGAGATAGGTAGTGTTTAAGGAAAGAAACCTGGATGACCTGGCTCTGAGTGAAATGAAGCTCAAGAGTAAAGGGGAAGAATGGTTTGGAAAAGTACTGGGAGTAAAGTCAGGGGTTGGTGAGAGAACAAGAACTAAAGGAGTAGCATTACTCCTGAAGCAGTTCTGGGAGTGTGTGATAGAGTGTAGGAAGGTAAATTCTAGACTGATGTGGGTAAAACTGAAAGTAGATGGATAGAGATGGGTGATTAGTGGTGCTTATGCATCTGGTCATGAGCAGAAAGATCACAAGAGGCAAGTGTTTTGGGAGCAGCAGAGCGTGTCAGCAGCTTTGAGGCACAAGACTGGATATTAGAAATGAGTTATTTAAATGAGAGGTGAGTAAAGTGGCAGTTGAGGGTATAACTGGTGTACATGGGGTATTCAGTGTTGTGCATGGAAATGGTAAGGAGCTTGCGGATTTGTGTGCCGGAAAAAGACTGGTGAATGGAATACCTGTCATAAAAAGAGAGATATACATCAGTATAGGTATGAGAGTAAAAGAGATGGTCAAAGGGCATTATTGTATTACGTGTTGACAGGCACAGAAAAGAGAGACTTTTGGATGTTAGTGTACTGAAAGGAGCAGCTGGTGAGATGTCTGATCACTATCTTGTGGAGGCAAAGGTGAAGATTTGTAAAGCTTTTCAAAAAAGAATAGAGAATGTTGGGGAGAAGAGAGTGGTGAGAGTAAGTGAGCTAGGAAAGGAGACTTGTGTGAGGAAGTACCAGGAGATTGAGTGTAGAAGGGCAAAAGGTGAGAGCATATTACCAGAGGGGAGTGAATGAGGAATGGGATGTATTTAGGTAAGCAGTGATGGCATGTGCAAAAGATGCATGTGGCATGAGAAAGATGGGAGGTGGACAGATTAGAAAGCAGAAGTGAGTCACAGGGTGGAGGAGGGGCGAAGGATCTGGGAGCAATGAAGAATGTAAGGAAAGAGGGAATGTTATCTGGGAGAGCAAAAATATGTATGTTTGAAGGAATAGTAGTTCCAACAATATTGTATTGTTGTGAGGCATAGGCTATAGATAGGGCTGTGCAAAGGAGGGTGGATGTGTTGGAAATGAAATGTTTGAAGCCAATGTGTGGTGTGAGGTGGTTTGATCAAGTAAGTAATGAAAGGGTAAGAGAAATGTGTGGTATTTAAAAGAGTGTGATGCACATTAGTTTACATGAGAAAGATAGACAACAGCAGGCCTGATTGACCCATGACTGGGTTGTCTGAAATAAGAAAAAAAAGATTTTACAAAAAATGAAATGTAATTCTGCTCTGTAGTTTTTTAAGCTATCACTGACTCCCCACTTCTCCATATAAGCCTTCTAGTGTCCCCATTACTGCTGTTGTTTATACATTTACTTCTGGCATTTTCTCAGAAATTACCTGAATCATAAGATATTTGTCTAAACTTTTGAAGGTATTCATAATTTTAGCATTTACTATGTTTGACGGTAACTTTTTCCAGTGCTCAACACACATATAGGAAAAGCTTTTTCCCACGTCTGTACTATATCTTTGAACTTGTTCAGAATTTTGAATACTTAGATTAAGTTGCCGCGGTCTACTTTTTTAAGGGAGATGAGATCCAATCATTTTAAGTCTCTTCGTATGTCAGATTTCTAAGGGATGGGATCAATTTTTGTCATTTGTCTTTGTACTTGCTCTAATTTTTCCTCATCTTTCTTATAGTTTGGGGACCAAAACTGGACTGCATATTCAAGGCATGGTCTTACTATAGAATTATAGTGTGAAAATTGTTTCTGGTGTCTTATAATCTATGTTCTTAGCTATGAAACCTAACATTTGATTGCCTTTTTCACTTGCTGCTTGACACAGTTTAGTGTACTTCAAATTGTTGCTAATGACAACTCCAAGGTCCTTGTCTTCATTTACTTCAGTTAGAGAGTTCCCGAATAGTTTGTAGTCATAACGTAAATTCTTGTCTCCAAAGTGAATAACTTCACACTTGTCTACATCAAACTTCATTTGCCATCTGTCTGACCACTCTTCAGGTATGGTACAATATCTTTGAATCATTTTGCAGTCCCACCTGTTCTCAGCTCTACCTCCTAGTTTAGTATTGTCAGCAAATTTGGAGATCTTGGATATGAGACCAAGTTCTAGGTCATTAATGTATATTATGAGAATAATTGGGCCTAGGACCAACCCGTGGCACACCACTCATTACGTCCAGCCTGTATCATCAGAGAACAACGATTGACTCACTTCCCAGGCCCTTTCATCTCAAACAGACTGGATAGTCACCCCTCTCTCCAAAACTCTTGCAATTACCTCCCTTACCACCCCATCCATAAGCAAATTAAACAACTATAGGGGATATCACACACCCCTGCTGCAGACCGAATTCACTGAGAACCAATCACTCTCCTCTCTTCCTACTCATACACATGCCTTACAACCTTCATAAAAACTTCTCTGCTTCTAACAGCTTACCTCCCACACCATATATTCTTAAAACCTTCCACAAAGTATCTCTATCAACCCTATCATATGCCCTCGCCAGATACATAAATGCCACGTACAAATCCATCTGTTTTTCTAAGGTACATTATTCAAAGTATATTCCAGATCCTTACATCCTCTACCATTTCTAAAACTACAGTGTTCCTCCCCAATCTGATGCTCTGTACATACCTTCACCCTCTCAATCAATACCCTCCCATACAATCTTCCAGGAATACTCAACAAACTTAAGCTTCTGTAGTTTGAGCACTCACCTTTATCCCCTTTGCTTTTGTACAATGGCACTATACATGCATTCCGCTAATCCTCAGGCAATTCATCATGAACCATACACACACTGAATATCCATACCAATCAGTCAACAACACAATCACCCCTTTTCTTAATAAATTCAACTGCAGAGCCATCCAATCCTGGCACCTAGCCAGATTTCATCTTTCTCAAGGCTTTCACCACCTCTTATCTCTTCACCAAACCACTTTTCCTGACTCTCTCGCTTTGCACACCTCCCCCAACCAAAACATTCTACATCTGCCATACTTATCATCAAACACAATAACCAATCCTTTAAAACACTCACTCTATCTGCTCCGCACTCCATCACTACCTGTTATCACTTCCTTTTTAACCCCCATCACCAATGTTCCCATTTATTCTCTTGTCTTATGCTCATTATTTACCTCTTTCCAAAACATCTTTATATTCTCCCTAAAGTTTAATGATACTCTCTCACCCCAACTCTCATCTGCCCTCTTTTTCAACCCTTGCACCTTCCTCTTGCCCTACTGCTACCTTCTCTTTCACATCTCCCAGTCACTTGCACTCCTTCCTTGTAAGTATCATTCAAATACCTCTCTTTTTTTTTCTTTCACTAATGACTTTACTTCTTCATCTCACCACTCACTACTGTTTCTAATCTGCCCACATCCCACCTTTCTCATGCCACATGCATCTTGTGCACATTCCATTACTGCTTCCCTAAATACATCCCATTCCTCACCCAATCACCTCATTTCATTTGCTCTCACATTTGCCTATTCTACACTCAGTCTCTCCTGGTATATCTTCATACAAGTCTCCATTCCAAGCTCACTTACTTTCACCACTCTCATCTCCCTGATATTCTCTCTTTTCATTTGAAAACTCTACAAATCTTCACCTTCGCTTCCACAAGATAATAATCAGACATCCCACTAGCTGTCCCTGTCAGTACATTTACACCTGAAAGTCTCTCTTTTACCCACCTATAGATCAATTAATACGTAATCTAATAATGCACTTTGACCACCTCTCCAACTCACATACACATACTTGAGTATATCTCTCTTTTTAAACCAGGCACAGTAAACCCTCGATTCAACAGACCCCAACATAACAGACTTCGGATTTAATGGACCAGATTTAACTATCATTTGCTCTCTTTCTCAACCCCTGCACCTTCCCCTTTATCTCCTGCTGCTTTCTCTTATACATCTCCCAATTATTTGCACTCATTCCTTGTAAGTACCACCCAAATGCCTCTCTTTTCTTCAACTACACTTCAACTATGGTTACATTCAATTTAACGGACTTTCAGCATTAACAGACACCCCTTCCCATATTAGTCTGTTATATCAAAGTTTTACTGTATTCCCATTAACCAGTCTTTTTGCAGCACACAAATCCACAAGCTCTTCACCAATTCCATTCACAACACTGATAACCCCATGAGCACCAATTATACCCTCAACTGCCACATTGCTCACCTTTACATTCAAAACACCCATCACTGTTACTCGGTCTCATGCATCAAAACTGCTGACACATTCGCTCAGCTGCTCCCAAAACACTTGCAAAAGCCTTGTGTGAGGTGCAAAGAGGAACCCCTACTGACAGATTATAAAAGGGAAAGGATGGCATACAATACACAATTCTGTAACAGAAAAAAAAATGACACCTACAGGTCTGAAGAAATCTTTAGGGAATATTTACAAATTTCTATGCATATTACATCCAGTGTTTACCAAATATGTATTCTGGTGGATGCATACTGAGGGATCAATGGGCAAGTAGTGGGTCATTTTGTTAACTTTCTTTTCTTACACCTTAAAGCTTCAGATCTCTCTTCCCTCTCATTATTTATTTATTCATTTATTATACTTTGTCGCTGTCTCCCGTGTTAGCGAGGTAGTGCAAGGAAACAGATGAAAGAATGGCCCAACCCACCCACATACACATGTATATACATAAATATAACAATGTCTTGGCACTTTCTCAGACAGGCCTTTCACTTCTGACAAAATTCATAAATACTTCACTTTGTCTCTTCTTTTTCCTTTTTATTAATCTCTTTATATTTATTCAATGCCCAGCCTTGATGTGGAATTTTGTGTGACTGGAGCCTCCAACATAAAAAAAAGAAAAAGATGAATAATTAGATATGTTCTGACTATTTTCTTAACATTTATTAAACAATTACTTGATCATTTTATAGTAAGCAGTGTGTGTTTAATTTTCATCATTTTGTCTCTCTGTGTCTAATTGCTTGTCTTTACTGACTTATGCAGTATGGGGAGAGAGATCTGCATACTAAAGGTGCACCATCTCTTAAACTCTGGTGTCATACAACATTTAAACTTCTGCATGGTGTCAATATTTGTGATTTCAAAGCTTCACTTGATCCATCTGCAACTCAGTCACATTTCTGATATTTGACATCTAAAACGTTTCTTGCTGAGTTTCGTGTGCTCACATTTGTTTTGTATTGCCACAGAGAGCTTTACTGAAAGAAAACAGGGCATGCCACACACTTATTATTGGATACTTTTTCAAAGGCTTCAGCAAACTTCTCTTAGTCCATCTTCTGTAGAAACAGCTGCTGAATCAGATCATGAAGGGGGTGACATAAAACATTTCATTGCTCCATCCTATATCATTCAGTAAAGCCTCACTTCAGCTCAACTCGTTCCACCCCAGGCAGCACATCTCTTTGGTAAATTTTCATGTAATATCACCAAATTAAAAGATGTAAGTGCATGGCAAGTATTTCTTGGGCCAAGTTGTTGCATGTATACTCCATATGTAAAAGAGTTAGATACAGAAAATTAGTAATCAGGAATGTAACCCCCATATATCGTAGGCTTTTACTGCTCATTTGATAGTGATCCACTTAGTAATAAGTTTTCTAGGAAAATAACCTCATTAATAAGCAGGGGAGCTGGGCAATTGGGGATAGGCAATAACTTACACACACACACAAATAAAATACAAACAATTGAATTATGAGCTATGAGATTAAGGGTTAGAAGAGCAAGGCGTAACAGTTTTAGAAATAAAAGAATAAGGCAAGTGGATGATACAATTACAATGCAAAGAAAGACAGAAGCCACACGGAAGAAAGAAGGATTGCTAAGAGAAAATGCATCTGAAGACCTGATAGCACAGGATACAAAGGTATGCCAAGGGAAAGAGAGAGGGATAGAGTGGAAGTAACCTTATGCAAGCACAACCTGCTAAGCACAGAAGATCCTAGACAGACTTGTGAGCTTGCCAAAAGAATGTTGTGAACTAGTAAGCTGGCCCTAGCAAAAGGTGAAGGTCTACCTAGGAGCTGTGGTAAAAAGTAAGGTACTTAAGTATTAAACTGGAAATGTGGTTAAATTTACCTGATCGTACTGGAGCTTTTGAGTCAGTTTAACATCCAATAGAGTTAACACGATTTCTTTTTTCAGTTGTACCCTCCTGTACGTATCTATCACAGGTGGACAAATACCTTTGTATGTAATGGGGACGACTGAGTAAAACTTGGATGTCAGATCCAAAAGCAATTTCTGAGGCTAAAACAAATAATACAGATCCCTTGTTATACATATTAGAACTTATATATATATTAATATATATATATATATATATATATATATATTCACAAATGAAAAATATTCATGACTCAAGATCTACTCATAAACTTAATTTCTTTACCTTATTACTTGCAATAGCTTCTTCTAACTTTGTAAGAAAAGCAATTCCTTCTTCATAATGCACTTCATGTACCTTATTCACTGACACCTTCCTTAAATCTGTGTTGAGTATGAATAAATGCATATCTAGTAAACTTATTCCTAAATTTTGAACAAGGTAGTAGATGCAAAATATTAATTCAAAACACTTTATTTTTAACTCTTTCATGGTGATCACCACATGAGCATCTAATTGGAGATGGTGGCCATCATCACATCACAATTTTTCTTCTAATTGCTTCCTCCAGCTGACTTACTGTACCATTAGTTACCTATAGAACTCTTTTCTGTCAGCACACAGATAAGGAAAAATTTCAGTACTTCTCAATACCCCCTACAATTACCACCACAGATTCACATTTGTAAACCTATCTAGTTATGTAAATAGTAATCCCTACAGACAATAAGTACATTGTTTGATGCCCCAAGTGATATGGAGCAGCACTTATGATATTTTTCAGCAGGTGAAGAAGGTGAAAAAATACACAAGTATCTATCAGTATCCGGTGTAACACTGTACAGGTACTACCTCTTGATTTATGGTTATCGGATTTACCATATTTTTAGAATAGTGCGCACAGTCCATTTACACTTATTTTCAATTTATGTGGGCTTTAGTTTGGAATAGCGTGATCATCATTGGGCTGGCACTGCAAAGGTGTGGCATTGCCAGTGTCGTGCTAGCAACATGCATATGCATGGCATGAGTACAATCTAGTCACAGGTGGAGTGCTATAGTATTTTGTGCTGTAGTATGCTCTATATGACACATGTTTTGCCCTTTGCATCATGTCACCAAAGCATCCTTTAAGTTTTCCAGGTACTAGAGGTGCTAAAAAGCATAAGACTATCACCAGTGAGGTGAAAATGGGTGTTCCCAAACATTATGAGAGAAGTGAATGAATAGCTGACATGAAGCATGCCCATGGACTTAGTTAATCTACTTTATGGACTATTTGTGCATACTGCAGAGAATATCTAGGAGAGTGCCAAGAGTAGAACATTTATCAGTGCATCTAAAAACTCTTATTCCCTAAGTTCAATTATGGAGACTGGAACGAATGGTGAGCACATGGACCGAACACTAAATGTTCCTGTCAACATGCCTGTGATAAAGGTAATTAAGGCCCAGAATATTTATCTTTATTTCTTTCACACTATTCGCCATTTTCCGCATTAGCAAGGTAGCTTTAAGAACAGAGGACTGGGCCTTTGAGGGAATATCCTCATCTAGCCCAATTCTCTGTTCCTTCTTTTGGAAAATTAAAAAAAAGAGAGGGGAGGATTTCCAGCCACCCGCTCCCTCCCCCTTTTAGTCGCCTTCTATGACATGCAGGGAATACATGGGAAGTATTCTTTCTCCCCTATCCCCAGGGATAAAATATATTATTCTTTTTTATCTTATTTTGCTTTGTTGCTGTCTCCCGCATTAGTGAGGTAGCGCAAGGAAACAGACAAAAGAATGGCCCAACCCACCCACATACACATGTATATACATACACATCCACACACGCACATATACATACCTATACATCTCAATGTATACATATATATGTATACATATACACACAGACATATATACAAGTACATAATTCATATTGTCTGCCTTTATTCATTCCCATCGCCACCCCACCACACATGAAATAACAACCCCCTCCCCCCCCATGTGCATGAAGTAGCGGTAGGAAAAGACAACAAAGGCCACATTTGTTCATACTCAGTCTCTAGCTGTCATGTATAATGCACTGAAACCACAGCTCCCTTTCCACATCCAGGCCCCACAGAACATTCCATGGTTTACCCCAGACACTTCACACGCCCTGGTTCAATCCATTGACAGCACATCAAACCCGGTATACCACATCGTTCCAATTCATTCTATTCCTTGCACGCCTTTCACCCTCCTGCATGTTCAGGCCCCGATCACTCAAAATCTTTTTCACTCCATCTTTCCACCTCCAATTTGGTCTCCCACTTCTCGTTCCCTCCACCTCTGACACATATATCCTCTTGGTCAATCTTTCCTCACTCATTCTCTCCATGTGACCAAACCATTTCAAAACACCCTCTTCTGCTCTCTCAATCACACTCTTTTTATTACCACACATCTCTCTTACCCTATTATTACTTACTCGATCAAACCACCTCACACCACATATTGTCCTCAAACATCTCATTTCCAGCACATACACCTTCCTGCGCACAACTCTATCCATAGCCCACGCCTTGCAACCATATAACATTGTTGGAACCACTATTCCTTCAAACACACCCATTTTTGCTTTCCGAGATAATGTTCTCGACTTGCACACATTCTTCAAGGCTCCCAAAATTTTTGCCCCCTCCCCCACCCTATGATTCACTTCCGCTTCCATGGTTCCATCCGCTGCCAAATCCACTCCCAGATATCTAAAACACTTCACTTCCTCCAGTTTTTCTCCATTCAAACTTACCTCCCAATTGACTTTACCCTCAACCCTACTGTACCTAATAACCTTACTCTTATTCACATTTACTCTCAACTTTCTTCTTTCACACACTTTACCAAACTCAGTCACCAGCTTCTGCAGTCTCTCACATGAATCAGCCACCAGCGCTGTATCATGAGCGAACAACAACAGACTCACTTCCAAAGCTCTCTCATCCACAACAGACTGCATACTTGCCCCTCTTTCCAAAACTCTTGCATTCACCTCCCTAACAACCCCATCCATAAACAAATTAAACAACCATGGAGACATCACACACCCCTGCCACAAACCTACATTCACTGAGAACCAATCACTTTCCTCTCTTCCTACACGTACACATGCCTTACATCCTCGATAAAAACTTTTCACTGCTTCTAACAACTTGCCTCCTACACCATATATTCTTAATACCTTCCATAGAGCATCTCTATCAACTCTATCATATGTCTTCTCCAGATCCATAAATGCTACATACAAATCCATTTACTTCTCTAAGTATTTCTAACATACATTCTTCAAAGCAAACACCTGATCCACACATTCTCTTCTACTTCTGAAACCACACTTCTCTTCCCCAATATGATGCTCTGTACATGCCTTCACCCTTTCAATCAATACCCTCCCATATAATTTCCCAGGAATACTCAACAAACTTATACCTCTGTAATTTAAGCACTCACTCTTATCCCCTTTGCCTTTGTACAATGGCACTATGCAAGCATTCCTGCCAATCCTCAGGCACCTCACCATGAATCATACATACATTAAATAACCTTACCAACCAGTCAACAATACAGTCACCCCCTTTTTTGATAAATTCCACTGCAATACAATACAGTCACCCCCCTTTTTTGATAAATTCCACTGCAATACAATACAGTCACCCCCTTTTTTGATAATTTCCACTGCAATTTTATCCAAACCCGCTGCCTTGCCGGCTTTCATCTTCCGCAAAGCTTTTACTACTTCTCTGTTTACCAAATAATTTCCCCCAACCCTCTCACTTTGCACACCACCTCGACCAAAACGCCCTATATCTGCCACTCTATCATCAAACACATTCAGCAAACCTTCAAAATACTCACTCCATCTTCTCACATCACCACTACTTGCTATCATCTCCCCATTAGCCCCCTTCACTGAAGTTCCCATTTGTTCCCTTGTCTTACGCACTTTATTTACCTCCTTCCAAAACATCTTTTTATTCTCCCTAAAATTTAATGACACTCTCTCACCCCAACTCTCATTTTCCCGCTTTTTCACCTCTTGCACCTTTCTCTTGACCTCCTGCCTCTTTCTTTTATACATCTCCCACTCATTTGCATTATTTCCCTGCAAAAATCGTCCAAATGCCTCTCTCTTCTCTTTCACTCATAATCTTACTTCTTCATCCCACCACTCACTACCATTTCTAATCTGCCCACCTCCCACGCTTCTCATGCCACAAGCATCTTTTGCGCAAGCCATCACTGCTTCCCTAAATACATCCCATTCCTCCCCCACTCCCTATACTTCCTTTGTTCTCACCTTTTTCCATTCTGTATTTAGTCTCTGTGGGTACTTCCTCACACAAGTCTCCTTCCCAAGCTCACTTACCCTCACCACTCTCTTCACCCCAACATACTCTCTTCTTTTCTGAAAACCTTTACAAATCTTCACCTTTGCCTACACAAGATAATAATCAGACATCCCTCCAGTTGCACCTCTCAGTACATTAACATCCAAAAGTCTCTCTTTCGTGTGCCTATCAATTAACACGTAATCCAATAACGCTCTCTGGCCATCTCTCCTACTTACATACGTATACTTATGTATATATCTCTTTTTAAACTAGGTATTCCCAATCACCAGTCCTTTTTCAGCACATAAATCTACAAGCTCTTCACCATTTCCATTTACAACACTGAACACCCCACGTATACCAATTATTCCCTCAACTGCCACATTACTCACCTTTGCATTCAAATCACCCATCACTATAACCCGGTCTCGTGCATCAAAACTACTAACACACTCATTCAGCTGCTCCCAAAACACTTGCCTCTCATTGTCCTTCTTCTCATGCCCAGGTGCATATGCACCAATAATCACCCATCTCTCTCCATCAACTTTCAATTTTACCCATATCAATCTAGAGTTTACTTTCTTACACTCTATCACACACTCCCACCACTCCTGTTTCAGGAGTAGTGCTACTCTTTCCCTTCCTCTTGTCCTCTCACTTTACTCCCAAGACATTCTCAAACCACTCTTCCCCCTTACCCTTGAGCTTTGTTTCACTCAGAGCCAAAACATCCAAGTTCCTTTCCACAAACATGCTACCCATCTCTCCTTTTTTCTCATCTTGGTTGTAGGTGTTTACACCGTTAGAAACACAGGTCTCAACGACCAGATGTATGATGATTTCATTGTGAGAGTGTCATGTGCTTGTACCCACTGTAAACCTTGACCATGTATTGCCTTTGAACTGTGAAAGCTCCTTTGAACTTGTTATTTAGCTCGTCACATAGTTTACATCATCATTAAAAAAAATTCCCTTTGAGTCCCTTAGCTTGATTAGCTGCTCTTTAACTGACAGTTGATTCCCAATGGTTTTATGAAGATGTTTCAGATCTCTTCCTGCCTCATCTACAATGTTCTTTTCAAAGTTTCTTCATTCCTCCTTCCTCATCCTGATGTACACAATTTTTGCTCTCTCATACCTTGCAAATGTTGGCTAGCTGGAGTGCTTTCTTTGTTTTTGCCACTTCATATCAAACTCCTTAGCTTTCTGACATCTTTTATTGAACCATTCCTTCCTCTTTCTTACCCTCCCTCTTTATTTGAGGGTAGAGGTACCCATGTTCCTACTCCTTCATTGTAAAAGTCACAGGATGTCTCACCACAAAGGCATGTTTTCTTGCTACTAAACTCCATTACTGTAGAGGTTTAATTAATTTCCACGACTCCTTATTATATTTATTTTACTGCTGCTTTTTCAATGTCCCTTTTTCAATGTCCTAAATTACCACAATGTCAAACTTGAGCATTACATGATCACATTTTCCAGTCGGTGCATCACATACAATACACTCAATATCCAAGATAGTTTATGCGAAGATAAGCCTGTAATAATGATGGATCAATCCCTCTTATTGTAGTATTCTCACTGACATGTTGGTTGAGGAAATTTTCCTGTATACATTCTAAAAGCATATTCATTTATTACTACCTATCATCATGAGAATTCAGACTCCCTCAGTCTGTCTCTTTAAAAATGAAACCCTCCATTATCAGTACTTTATCATCTATGGAAAAAGGGTCTTCTAGCTTCATGTGCCATCCTGATTGTTCTTTCATTGTTGTCACTGTATGTTAGCTCTGTGTTGTTGCAATGTTTCGAAAGATTGTACAAAATCAACACCAACCACTTGCACTTCTTCCCTACAATCACTCTTCCCATTATTTATTGACTGAGTGGGCCATACTCCACTATTTCTTGAAACTTATATGTATCTTTTATCCTTCCATTCCTTTGCCCTCTCTTGTGTGTGTGTGATTACCCATTTGAATTGTATGCGGAAGGAATTTTACACTCATGGGACCCATCTCTTGAACCATCTTTACTATCCTACACTTTGTAAAGTTAAATATGCTCTTCCCAGTTAGTGCATTCTCATTCAGTTTATTCCTTTTATCCACTACTCCTGTATAATAAAAGTACTTCTCTACATCCTTTCTAGTAAGCTTCTTTAATTCTATATTATTTTCTGTTGTTGCTTTTTCCCCAAATCTTTTAAGGAACAGTTGGTAGTTATGGTTAGCGGGTTAGCTGTTTAATTAGTTAGATGGTTGGTTATTTTAGTCATCATGGTTATTGTTAGTGATGGTGGTTGCAATACCAACAAATTACAAAAAAAATATAGTCATCTCCCAGACTTTTATCCCTTTCCGTATCAGAAGACCTGTCAAGCACGTCAACTGCACCCTCCTAGGAATCACAATTAACCTTCTGTGCACTTTCTCTTACTTTTGAATGCTGATGGTTGTTACTATAATTGTTGTTGTTGCTGTTGTGATAGTTATAATGGTGATGGTAGTTAGCAGTGATGATAATGATGAAAACAATGATGGTGGTGGTAGTAAACGAGACCAGGGGTGGTAGAGATGACTGTGATGAGGTTAGGTGGTAGAAACGACTGTGATAATTGTGGTACAGGCCACTCTTCAAAGAATATTCATGAAACTGAGGTCAGGTGGTAGAAACGATTGTAATGCTAATGGGAAAGGCCACTCTTCGAAGAATATTCATGAAATGGTTGCCTACAATATGCTGCATCCCCATTTTTGCATCTCTTGGGGGGTGAAAAAACAACATTCATATACGTAATATCTAATTACCTGATATTCCTTTATCTATATCTGTCTTTATCTCTATTCCTGTTCCCTCCCATAACTCCCTCAAGGAGGTGGCCATGGCAAAAGAGTCTCCATAGCCAATGAACTCCAGCACCATTTCTTAGCCTTCAGGGCCTTACCCTTGACAGGCCCCTGACAGAGGGCAAGCATAGCTCAATATTTGCAGAGGCTCCTACCTAATATTCCTACTGACTACCTAATGTTCCTACCTACTACCTATACCTAATGTTTCTACCTAATGCACCTACTTCTATCTATTGCTCTCACTATTTTGTCAAAAGGCAGGACTAGCACATAGCACTCACCACAGGAAAATCTAGAGTTGCAAAGAATGAACTGTGTGAGCTGAGTGTTATGTGTTATGTGTGACAAAGAGGGACTATGTGTTTGCAGACAGAATGCCAGTACTTCAGATGTGGTTGAGGCAAAAAGAAAAGACAACTACTTGGGTCAGAGGAGTACAACTTCACAACCACTGAAGTGCTGGCTCACTATACAGCCACCACTAATCCTCCAGATACCAAGGCGAGTATACTGGAAAAATACCTCCCTGGTTGTTGGCTGCCTACTAACTACTCCCTATTAACTCAACCTGGTTGAGGTTATATTGCAACTCTGCCTAACTGAGGTTATACAGCAAGCGAAAGTCGCCTTTGGTGAGGTTGCATCATAATCAGATAATGATGAGAAGAAAAGTTTCATCAAAGAATTTCTCCCTTCAAAGGAGTTCAATTTGTCACAGCTACTAAGTAGCACCACAGCCTTGGAGTTGCAGGAACACTTGGAAGTGGGACTCTGGGGCAATCAAATCACATGAATATTGTCAGTCAAATAAATGATATGAAGTAACATTAAAGTACGTACAAGTTGGTAGGCAGCCACTGACCAGGGAGGTATATTACCGGAACTATCCAATTGGGTACTGGGAGGGTTAGTGATGGCTTCGTAGTGAGCCAGCACCTCAGTGGTTGTCAAGCAGCATTCCTTTGACCCAGATGGCTGTCTTTCTTTGTCTCATCCACATGTGGACTGTTGGTATTCTGTTCACAAGCAAACAATCTCTCCTTGTCATATATAAAAGTTGACAACAATAAATTCACACATGTCATTCTTCATGACTAGATTCTCCTGCATTGAAAGCTTTGCACTAGTCCTGCCTCTTGGCAAGTAGTTGGTGGGAGCATTAGGTAGAGTAGTATGTCATAGTATTAGGCAGGAATATTAGGTAGACACATTAGGTACAAGTAGTTGGTGGGAACATTAGGTAGGAGCCTCTGAAAACAGTGCTCGAGTTGCCCTTTGACAGTGGCCTGTTAAGGGTGAGGCACTAAAGGCTAAGAAGCGGCACTGGAGTTCAACAGTTATGGAGACTCTTTCACTGTGGCCTCCCCCTGATGGGAATTCCCAAAGGGAATGAGCATCAAAGATACAGACAAAAATGGATAGATAAAGTTATACTGAGGATATCTCAACATAATCATCGATAACCAATTAGCAAAAAAATTAATAAATTTCAATGCTGAAGTATAATTTCTCACCGAGATGCAGTGATAACAATGTGTCAAGAAACATATCATCACTGTAGATGAGCTGAATCATGATTTGAGTCCTGTATGGTAGTGGGCACGGTGCACATTCTTCGTTAAACTGATCATCATCAACCTCATCATCTTCACCTGTTAAAAAGGAAAATCATTAATTGATAAATAGTAGCTGATGAATCTTAGCAGAAACTGTTGAATACACTTGAAACTTAGGTATCCCTTCCAGCAATGTTGTTACAGTCCTAGGGAGGGACTAGAGTTCAGGTTAACAAGACCACAATGCATAAAAAAGGGCACCAAAGAAAGCTGAGCACTTAAACAGCACTTGCAGCTCTATTCAAATATATCATAGGTAACTGTTCTCAATTTTCATTCTTTCCTTTCATCCGAAGAAAGCCAACAGGCTGTGTACTCTTGTGCAAGTTAACAGGAAAGTTAACACTTGCACATGCATGTCTAAATATCATTGTCCAAAATGCTTAACTTGGCATATAATGGATGCAATATGGATCAAAAGCTTTACTTTTAAATAAAAATCTATCCTGGGTCTATGCCAGTCTAAATATCAATATTTCTAATGCCTGTTCCCTTTCGAAATTCCCTCAAGAGGGTGGCTCAGGAAACAGACTCTCCATAACTATTGAACTCCAGTACCACTTTTTAGCCTTAAGTGCTTCACTCATAACAGGCCACTGGCTGAGGGCAACTTTAACACAGTGCTTGCAGAGCCTTTGATCTAATGTTCCTATTGACTGCTTCTAATCCAGGGCTCATGCCTAATGTTCTACCTTCTACTTCTACCTCATGCTCCTGCCTAAATGTTCCTAACCACAGCTTTTACCTACTGCTTCTACCATTTTGCCAATAGGCAGGGATAGCACATAGTGCTCACCACAAGAAAATCTGCAGTTATGAAACATGATCTGTGTGAGTTCAGTGTTGTCAGGTGTTATGTATGACAAGGAGACATTGTATGTTTATGGATAGAACGCTACTAGTCCACATGTGGTTGAGGCTGTAAAACTTTACAACCATTTAAGTGCTGGGTCGCTACGCAGCCGCCTCTAAACCTCCTAATACCCTTGCAGGTAGTACCGATAATATACCTCCCTGATCACTGGCCGCCTACCAACTACTACCTACCATTCATTCACCCCTCTCATAACATCTGAGTACACCCTTTTAACCTTAATGGCAATGGCCTTATGTTTTTTAGATAATTAGTACCTGGGAAACTTAAAAGATGTTTTGGTGGCATGATGCGGGGGACATAATACGTACAATATACAGTATACTGCTGCACAAAATACAGTAGCACTCCATGACTATATTCACACTATGAGTACATGCACTTCTCACATGGCACTGGCAACACCAGATCACTACACTGCCAGCCCAATGATGATTACTTCAATCTTAAGCATGCATAGATTAGAAAAGGTGTAAATTGACCATTCATGTTATTCTAAAGATAGCATAAATCAAATATGTACATAGTTATTAGTTCTTGCACTGGGTAAGAACATACTGAAAAGAACTGTATAAAAACATATAAAGAATCCAACATGCTGAATCATTTACTAAGATGTATGTTTATCACCATGACATGACCAACCACTCACCTCCCTGAAATGGAAACATTCTAAACGATACACTATTGTATTATCCATATTTGCTACAGCATTTTTCTCAATAATGTACTCTACATATTCAGTTTCACTGCTTTATTTAGTCAAGTACCTACTGAATAATATCAATGTCATATACTTTTCTGTATGTGAATTAGGCTAGTGCAGTACATGTATTCCAGAGCTGCATGAAGTGAGTGATGATAAGAGAGGTAGTGGGTACGAGTACTTTGTGTGGCATATTGTGAGTCTGTGTTGGCATAAAGTGGTGCTGCAGCCTGTTCTTTCCATCTCAGTAGTAGGTTAAGAGAGATTGGATGTAATAAAGACTGGCATGGATTATATAATAAACACACTGTTCTCTGTCATTTCAAAACAATTGTATTGAATTCTGTTCAGTATCTATCATGCACTATTGCTTTTATAATAACCAATATTCAGTTATGACATTATCCTCCATTTCTCTTCTCTCAACATTAAATATGTTAAAACTGAGAGGCACAAAAAGTTGACTAAACAAAGAAGACATGAGGAATCACTTGCTTGGCTGGCTGTTCAGCCAATGCACCCTCGTGATCCTTCTCGGATCATACCCTCCATACATCACAAAATATTCCTCAAAAACCATTACATTAAATTAAGGGAACAAGGTAGGGCAGTATCACTCATAATACAAAAAACAAGTTTGCAGTATGAAAGAGAAAATAATAAAAAATTTCAAGTAAAGTCATACAAGACAGCTAAAAAGTAATGTTTACTTTGTGATAAGTGTATACCTGGTGATAGTGTGTAGCTGTGTACAAGAATGAGCAAGATGATCACATAATACTTTTTTTAATACTTGTTTGCTGTTCCCCTATTAGTATGGCAGTGCCAGGAACAGACAAAAAAAAAAAAAGAAAAAAGAAAAGACCACACACACTCACATCCATTCTCTAGCTGTCAGGTGTAATGCACTGAAACCACAGCTTTCTCTCCACAGCCAGGCCCTGCAGACCTTTCCATAGTTTACCCTGGATGCTTCACATGCCCTGGTTCAGTCAAATGATAGCATGTCGACCCCAGTATACGACATCGTTCAAATTCACTCTATCTCTTACACGTGTTTCACACTCTTGCATGTTCAAGTCCCATTTGTTCAAAATCTTTTTCATTCCATCCTTCCCTCTTCAATTAAGTCTCCCCATTCTCCTTTTTCCCTCCACCTCTGACACATTTATCCTCTCTGTCAACCCATCCTCACTCATTTTCTCTGTATGTCCAGACTGTTTCAACACACCTTCATCTGCTCTCTCAACCACACTCTTCCTTATCACACATCTCTCTTACCCTTTCATTACTTACTTGATAAAACCACCTCACACCAAATATGACACATATGTTGATGTGTACATGCATGTATATGTAAGTGTATGGGCTGATTGAGTGAGAAACATCAGAAGTTGGTGACTGAACTTGGGAAAAGTGTGTGAAAGGAGAAAGTTGAGAGTAAATACAAATAAGAGCAAGGATATTCAGGTTCATTAGGGTTGAGGGACAAGTTAGCTGGGATGTGAGTTTCATTGGAGAAAAATTGGAGGAAGTGAAACTTGTAAATAAGGATGCAGAAATACACTTATAGTATGATTGGTGGATGAGTGGAATAAACTGACTGATGACATTGTTAATGCTTACAGCATACATGAATTTAAGTAGTTGTATGACAGTAGAGAGTATTCAAAAGATGGGGCCACATGAATGTAAAACTCCCTCCCTGTACAGTACAAATGGGTAATTACAAATATGGAATTATAAGACTTTGAAATCTGAACAGTCACTTCTATCCTCACTGCCATTATACGATGGCACAATACAGGCATTCTGGTAATCCTCAGACACCTCACCTAGAAACTTAGATACATTAAAAATCCTAGCTAACCAATCAACAATACAGTCATTTCCTTTCTTCAGAAATCTAACTGCAATCCCATCCACTCCAGCCATCTTGTGGCTTACACTCACTCGTCTCTGATCAATAATCCACTCGCCAAGACTCTTTCACTTCATATACCTACCCAACCCCATCATCCACAGTTACCACCCTATTATCAAACATCTTCAAATATCCTTTAAAGAAGTCAGTCCATCTTCTCTTCACCTTATCTTTGCCTTATACCACTTCCCCATTTTCTCCCTTCACCAATGCTCCCATTACTCTTGTTTTTCTCACACTATTAACTTCCTTCCTTCCTTTATGTATATACATGCATATGGGGGTGGGGTGGGCCATTCCTCATCTGTTTCCTTGCGCTACCTTGCTAATGCGGGAGACGGCATTAAGTATAATAATTATGATAATTAACTTCCTTCCAAAATATTTTCTCAGTCTCCCTAAGTTCAGTCATTCTCACTCGCCCCAGCTCTTGTTTTCTCTCTTTTTCAACCTCAGCATCTTCCTCTACACCTACTGTCACTTTCTTTTGTACATCTCCCAATCACTTGCACTTTTTTCCAGCAAGTAACACCCATACACCTCTCTTTTCTCGTTCACTAACAACTTCATCATCGCACCACTCATTACCCTCTCTTCGATGCCCACCTTCAACATACTACACACTTTACTCACGTGTCTGCACTACTTCCCCAAATACCTTACATTTGTCCCCCACTTCCCAGCCACCATTTACTTTCACCTTACGATGCACAAGCAGATATAGTTCTCTGATTCCCAACACACAGAAAGAAATTTAGTTTTGTAAATATATATATAAAAAAAAAAATTGGTCAGATGTATCTTGCTAAAGCAACCTTTAGGACAAAAAGCAGAATGACAGAAACTACTTTAGCTAACAGGTTACTCATCACTACCCTATAAACTGGTAAATACATAAGATTTCTTCAACTGCAGCAGTTACTTCATCATTTATGCATCAATTCAATGAAACTGGTGACTGAGTTTGGTAAAGTGTGTGAAAGAAGAAAGTTAAGAGTAAATGTGAATAAGAGCAAGGTTATTAGGTACAGTAGGGTTGAGGGTCAAGTCAATTGGGAGGTGAGTTTGAATGGAGAAAAACTGGAGGAAGTAAAGTGTTTTAGATATCTGGGAGTGGATCTGGCAGCGGATGGAACCATGGAAGCGGAAGTGGATCATAGGATGGGGGAGGGGGCGAAAATTCTGGGAGCCTTGAAGAATGTGTGGAAGTCGAGAACATTATCTTGGAAAGCAAAAATGGGTATGTTTGAAGGAATAGTGGTTCCAACAATGTTGTATGGTTGCGAGGCATGGGCTATGGATAGAGTGGTGCGCAGGAGGATGGATGTGCTGGAAATGAGTGTTTGAGGACAATGTGTGGTGTGAGGTGGTTTGATCGAGTAAGTAACGTAAGGGTAAGAGAGATGTGTGGAAATAAAAAGAGCATGGTTCAGAGAGCAGAAGAGGGTGTTTTGAAATGGTTTGGGCACAACATGAAGCTATTTAAAAAAGCACTCATAATTTCTAATAGCCTACACTCTTTAATAATATGAACTGAACCCTGATGTACTGTAGCAAACAAAAGCTACCCATCATACCACTTACCAATCGCAGTTAAGATGTACTTCCCTGGTTGTGGAGTGAACTTTTCTCTTTGGTCCCACTCATTCTTTGTCTTATCTTTAAATGTCAGTTTGAAAACCTTTATTGCTCCTTCAGCATTCTTCTGAATAACAAAATTGATCAGTCCTTCTTCACCCTTCAAAAGAATAATTTGCATTTCAGTAACAGTAAACATCAAATAATGCCATGGAAAAAACAGTACAGTGACAAATGTTTGCAGAACTTTGCAATGTTATCCAGTATTTACTTATCAAGTGGCTTATTCAAAACAGTACAGAACAATAAGAAAAAAATTCTGGCCTTGTATATCTTTCTTTCATAACTGATCATGTTTCCTGCCGTAGCGAGTTATTACCGGGAAGAGACAACTGAGCCTTCACAGAAAATCAATGCTTGGCCTTTCTTACCTTCATTCCATTGGAAAGTAGCAATAAAAGAGGGAAGAGTTTCCAGCTCCTTCATCCTATCTTATTCAACTGCCTTCTGTAACATGTATGAGATATATGGGTAATGTTCTTTTTCCAGTATCCCCTTGGATAAGTATATTTTCAAGTGTCATACAAAGCAAGGACACATTCTATGAGGCTCCTGAAGCAGAAGAAATTCCTTCAGAGCAAGCAGGTGCTCAAATAAAACTGTACTCTTTCTCATCCACTTACAATGATTGTACCTGGTAAACCGTATGGAGGAGTGGTGATTGAGATGGGGGTGGCATAAACAAAGCATCAGACTTGGAAAGAACATGGTTTAAGGAACGGGAGAGATTGTGTGGATCAGGTATTTGCTTTTAAGAATGTGTGTGAGAAATAATTAGAATAACAAGGATTCCCATGGGGCATTTAAGGATCTGGAGAAACGTAAGACAGGGTTTATAGAGATGTTATGTGGAGGTTGCTATGCATGGATGGTGAGAGAGGAAAGCTATTAGATTTAGAAAGGAGTTTTCATCTAGAGGGTAAGGTACCTGTGTGTGAGTATGTAGAGAAGAAAGGGAGTGGTTCCAGGTGAAGGTGGGTTTGCAGCAGGGTGTGTGATGTAACCCAATTAAAGATAGAGTGGTGAGGGAGGTGAATGCAAGGGTCTTAGAAAGAAACAGCTATGCAGTCTCTTAGGGTTGGGGGAAGGGGGTTCAGTTCTTGTTTACTAATGATATGGCACTGGTGGCACATTTGAATATGAAACCGCACAAGTTGGAGTCTGAGTTTGGGAATGTGTGTGAAAGAAGAAAGTTGACAGTAAATGTGCAAGAAAGCAAGGTTATTGGGTTTAGCACTGAAAAGAGCTAGGTTTTAGAAGTGTGAGGAAGTAGACTGTTTTAGAAATCTTGGAGCAAATATGGCAGCGGATGGAACCAAGAAACCTAAAGTGAGCCATCAGTGGTTGAGGAAACAGAGGCCTTATACACACTGAGGAATGTATGGAATTAGAATCATTGTCTTTAAGGACAAACATGGGTAAATTTGACAGTACTGTAATCCATCAGTAATGTATGGATGCAAGATATGGACCTTGGACAAAAACGTAAAAGATAGGGTGAATACATTAGAAATTAAATACTTGAGCATAATGTGTGATATGAGGAAAGCAGAGTTGGTCATATAGGAAATGATATGGTGAAAAAGAGACATGGAAGAAGTACATACAGGAGTGGTTGAAAGGGTGTACTGAAATAATCTAGACATAAGAAGAAGCATTGGAGTTCATCACTCATGGTGACTATTTTGTCATGACCACTCCCCTCAGGGAGTCCCCAAAGGGGTGGGGGTGGGGGCTGGAAATCCTCCCGTACAGTTTTTACTTCTCCAAATGAAGGAACAGAGAAGGGGGCAGCAAGGATTTTCCCTCTAAGGCTCAGTCCACTGTTCTTGACACTACCTCGCTAACATGGGAAATGGCAAATATGCATGAAATACCCCTTGTGTCAGCAAGCTAGTGCAGGGAAAACAGAGAAAAAGCCACATTCATTCACACTCAGTCTCTAGCTGCCATATATATATTGTTTAACTTGTTTATGGATGGGGTGGTTAGGGAGGTAAATGCAAGAGTTTTGGAGAGAGGGGCAAGTATGCAGTCTGTTGGGGATGAGAAGGCCTGGGAAGTAAGTCAGTTGCTGTTCACCGATGATACAGCACTGGTGGCTGATTCGAGTGAGAAACTGCAGAAGTTGGTGAGTGAGTTTGGGAAAGTTTGTGAAAGGAGAAAGCTGAGAGTAAATGTGAATAAGGGTAAGATTATTTGGTTCAGCAGGGTTAAAGGACGAGTTAGATGGGATGTGTTTCAATGGGGAAAAATTGGAGGAAGTGAAGTGTTTTAGATATCTGGGAGTGGACTTAGCAGTGAATGGAACCATGGAAGTGGAAGTGAGTCGTAGGGTGAGTAGGGAGGGTTCTGGGAGCGATGATGAATGTGTGGAAAGAGAGGATGTTATCTCAGAGAGCAAAAGTGAGTATGTTTGAAGGAATAATAGTTCCAACAATAGTATATGGTTTTGATGCTATAGATAGGGTTGTACAGAGAAGGGTGGATGTGTGGGAAATGAAAGGTTTGAGGACAATATGTGGTGCGAGGCGGTTTGATCAAGTAAGTAATGAAAGGGTAGGAGAGATGAGTGGTAATAAAAAGAATGTGGTTGAGAGAGCAGAAGAGGGTATGTTGAAATGATCTGGACATATGGAGAGAATGAGTGAGGAAAGGTTGATAAAGAGGATACATGTGTCAGAGGTGGAGGGAACAAGGAGAAGCTGGAGACCAAGTTAGATGTGGAAAGATGGAGTGACAAAGATTTTGAGTGATTGGGGCCTGAACATGCAGAGGGTGAAAGGCATGCAAGGAGTGGACTGGAACTTTGTGGTATACCAGGGTTGATGTGCTATCAATGGACTGAACCAAGGCGTGTGAAATGTTTGGGGTAAACCATGAAAAGGTCTGTGGGGCCTGGTTGTGGATAGGGAGCAGTGGTTTGGGTGCATTACACATGACAGCTAGAGACTGAGTGGCCTTTTTTGTGTTTTCCTGGCACTACCTCCCTAATGTAAGAAATGGCGAACAAGTCTGAAAGTATATTGACGTGGTTACTTATCAGAAGGACCAGTACCACATAACAGGGGTTAAACACATAAACAAATGCATAAACCTGAGACAGATTGCACTCATTAGAGATGATGTTCAAAATGCACAGGGTGCACCAAATGCATACGCCAAAAGGCACTGCTGCAGTGAGCACTATGCACTAGTACTGCCCTCTGACAAAATGGTAGGAGCAGTAGTTAGTATGTAGGAACATCTAAGTAGGAGCATTGCATAGAAACACTAGGTAGAAGTCGTAGTAAGGAGCATTAGGTAGAAGTAGTCAGCAGGAACATTAGGTAGGAAGAGGCCTGTTGAGGGTGAAGCAATAAAAGCTAAGAAGCATCACTGGAATTCTCTAGTTATGGAGACTCTATTGCCTTGGCCATTCCCATGAGGTAGTTCCAGTTGAAACAGGTGTCAGAGTTATAGATAGAAAGACAGATAAATGGTTATAAAGTAGACCATGTGGCCCAGCTGTGCACATAAGTGACACCAGCCCCACAAGTAGACAAGTGTGTTTCAAATAATATATGACACCCTATCAGACAACAATACTCAGCCGCAGTTGGGTGGGGGGAGTCGGCAAACATCAGCCCAACTCAAACGACTAACTATTCACCATTATGTGTGATAAAGATATTGTGAGGCTGGTCAGCACTGAAAACCAGAGGACAATGACATCATCACCAGAAGGTAGACCCATAACAAGCCAAAGCTGGTAATATGGTATAGGTGGTTAATGAAGGGGTAAAAAGAATTTACCTTACCAGAAGGTAGGTGGTAAAAAGGTTTCTAGCCCTCCAAAATCAGAGATATCTCTCATGGTTCATGGTTCAAACTGACTCTGGAGAGAAAAGGTTTTAGTGCTGTTAATGATGCAGATATCAAAAAAAGTTATCAATTGAAAATATAAAAATGAAGCCACCTCTGAGATTTCCTTTTTTATGAATGTTAACTTTCGTACTTTAAAAAGTGCAGTTAGAAATTTAGAAAAGTGCTGCATACCCTAAAGAAAGCAAATATTTAATTGCCTTAAAGAAGCATTTCTTATTAAGCTTAATCTGACAGAACGACTACAGAAATATTATAAAGGGTTTTATAAGTTAGCTGGGTGTGGCAGTTAAGTGCAGCAATAAATAAAAACTAAATATGAAAAGAAGTCTCTTTTCTCTCATACTCTAACTAATGTAAAACACTTACAACAGAACCCCATCGGGTGAAGCATATGAAGTTTTTCTTGCTTTTAACAACCTGGATGATGTAAAACTTGCTTTCCTTGTTGTGACTATTGGTCTGTATCAGCTTACATGCATAGTCTTCATAAATAGTTGCCTGAAAAGTTAATGAAGGACAAATATAAAATATGCAAAATCCAAGTGCCTGACTGAAATTATGTTTGAACAAGTTTGTGACTTTCTTGAGCATCTGAATGAAAAACAATTATATTCTTAACAAACTCTATGTACAAGAGCACATAACCGTTCATTGCCAATAACATTATCTTCAAAGAAGGAGTAACACGTAAAATCCAAATCATCTAACTTTATTTAACATTCACAAAACAATCTTCCACTGTATCAAGCAGGAAAGCTCATACAGGACCTTTGGACCTTTCGTATCACTAGCCCACCTGCTCTTTCAACATCTCTCCGCTGAGCCTTCAAAGCCTACCCTAACAGCCACTTCATGTTCTCTACCCTTAGAGCCTTCCTCCCTAGTCATGCCTGTCAGCACCTTCCTTTGGCTGTCATCAGTTTCTGTACTAAGACCTCTCTCACCCATCTATCACATCACTACCCCTCCACTTCACCCTCACTCTTTCGTTTTTTCACCTCTCTTAAAGGTTACATTTGTGTCCATCCCTACTATTTGGTCTAAACTAATGAGACAAAAAGTGGATTTCGATACATTTTCTAAAAGTGATATGAATACTGAGGTATATCTGTACAATAATGTGTCAATCATAAATAAGATTTAAGACTAGGGAAAGCAAAGGCTTGACAACGGTGGTAGACCCAAGTCACTGGGGCCAATTAAGGGGGTGGTAGTTCCTAGGGACAACAGCAAAGAGCAGAAACATACAGATAAACCTGTCAAGAGTCGCTCAAGGTGTGGTTATGGGGGACATTATCCTGGTAACAGAAATAAAGTCTCCTACAGTAGTATTTTCTTTCTTTGCAGACATACAGTATTAGGTTAGACCACTTTGCAAACATGTTTACGAAAAGCAGGGCAAAATTTCCGTAGTAGCAATCTAGTAGGCAAGGTAAATACAATCATACCTGTCAATCATGGTACATGATACATATACCTATGATATAACAAACGATGATGATACAAGGGCCAATGATGTTGCTTTTGCTACTGCATGAACTCTCAAAAACAAACACATAGATGTGACCATGAATGGCTAATCACTACAAATGCAGTCGGACACTGCAATTGATGTCACAGTAATTTTGGAGACAATTCTCCAAATGTAGGTATAACCTCATTCCTCTGAGTTAACTGATTATAAGCAGAAGCCAATAACCGTGCAGGCAGTGCTCCTGCTGAGATTTGCTATGACAACAACCATTACATTTTATCTGCCCCTAACTACAATCAAAGTTAAAGATAGTTCACTGCCATTTCCTTAAGTGATTGAGGCTACTCAAGGCAGAAGATGAAAGGAAGTCCAACATAGCTTTACTGGCTGACTTTTGGAGGTGGACTGGGGCAAGTCCGAAGTGCACAAACCACAATCCACCTGAAAATGAATACGAAGCCAAAGTCTCTTCCTCACAGGACAATTTTGTTTGAGTTAAAGTCTGTGGTAGAGCAAGAACTGTCCAAGTCAGGAGCCAAAAAAGCTTGGAAAATGGTCATATACTTTGAATGAGGTACACACTTAGACTGTAATGCTAAGCAAGATGGCATCATCTGCATAAGCAGAGGTTATAATATAAGATCCATGGTGGCTAATGGCTCAGCATCCACTGCTGAAACATGTGTTCCCAGCAATAGCAGGATGCTCATTGACTAAGATTCACCTGAATCAATCACTTCAACAATGACCTGGAGTAATAAATACTCAAAGTAATGTATCATCAACACAAATTTGGGTTTTTCAGGCTTAATCTCAAACATTTGGCATTGCTCGCAGCCCTGCCTTGTTGCAAAGAAAAAACAATGGATCATCTTTCTCCTTGTCTGTCAGGGACTATTTCTTTTGTGGACAACATGCTGCCTTCAGTTAAGCCTCAGATGAGGATAATACTCACCTATGAAAAGGTAATTCAGTAAATGGCATCAAGATGTCATAATAAATAGATCAATGCATCTGATATAGCATATCTAGGGACATTGCTAGTAGTGGCATTCGTAAGACTCAGAAGAAGGTCACAACTATCATAAAAGCAAAACTCTGCAAATAGTCAATTGACAAGTCCTTCCCTGATTAAGTCATCTTTTCTAGGAAATTCATACCACAATTGGTAATATTCACTTATCCCCATTTTAATTTGCTGAACAAAGATGTAACATGATACTTGAACTAAAGATTAATAACATGTGATTGATCTCATCAAGAGAGAAATAGTTTCACGTAAACATCTTACCCATTTCAGGCTAGAGCTGCACATTAAACTAGGTTTGAGTAGTTTTAGAACATCATGCCTAATTGTGAGAAGATACTCATAGCCTTTAAATTGATATCAATTCATCATATTGAAAAGATCTACTTTCAAGTAAAGAAAGAAGCATTAGCATTTATGAAATAAAAAATTTCACATGAACTTGCAATGTTTGTCGAGGTTCTAGGTCCTAGGTCCTAAGTCAGGACTTTCTTCATCTGTAACATCAAGACTACAGTGACTTGGAATATGCATTCTGAAAGGAATATGAAACAAATGACGCTCTGAACCAGAACGCATGGAAGTCTCTATACAATCAGTCTAAATAAGCAAAGGAGGCTGTCACATCACACATGAAGACAAGTCTTTTCATGAGTTATGGCATTGTCTAGCATAACTTTACTGGATAAATGTTATAATAACCTTATTCAGCATTACCTTGATAAGCAGTGATTTTAAATAATGTCTCCTGGACATTAATGAAGGTACCTCTGTAATGAATGGTTCACTCAAATACTATTCTTAATTTCCCATAAAAGATTATACCACTTATTCCATAACCAAATGGGCAGTTGTAAGACAAAAAACCTTTTAAGAGTACCAAGAATGAAATAAAGAATCGGACTTAC
Organism: Panulirus ornatus; assembly: GCF_036320965.1. Taxonomy (NCBI): domain Eukaryota; kingdom Metazoa; phylum Arthropoda; class Malacostraca; order Decapoda; family Palinuridae; genus Panulirus; species Panulirus ornatus. The sequence continues at coordinate 5,802,340 of NC_092284.1, forward strand.
ATTTGGATATAGGCTAAGAAGAACATGGTCTGGTTTATAACTATGGGGGTTTTCATCCTGTGGTGCAGCTTGTTCGCCATGAATGTTGGCCCCATCTTTTCGTTGAACCTTTCTTGGTGATTTACTGAATGAAATGGCTTTTTTTTTAGTAAAGTACACAGTAACATAATGTCTGTAATCTTTAAACATTGTAAGATATGTGAATAAGTGATATTTTTGCAAACACAGACAAACATTACATACATATACATAAGTGATGCAACAATAGTACTCTTGTGCTTTTCAGCACTACCATAGCCATTTATTTCTTTTGGGGGGAGGGAACGTGCCTGAAAGAAAGGGTACACAGCTACCTAACTATATATATCTCTTGCCACAGCAAAAGAGTCTCCTCTTATCCCTGTCCATATACGCCTCCCTAGCATACACCATTCCTTGCGTTCTTCCACCATTTCTCTCCCTCTAGTATTCCTACATCCTAATTGCCCATGTCACAGGTGGTCTTCCTCTAACACCAACCCCTTTAATAGTACCGTCATGTACTCTTCTTGTAAATTCCCAGCCTTGCATTCTTTCCACATGCCTAAGCCACCTGAAAGTATTATGTTTCACCCATTTTACCACTCTACAATTCATTCCCTTTGCATTTCCTGCAATACCACATCTCTCATACACCTCTTCATTTCTTTCTTCATTTCATCTAGTCACACCACATGCTCTTCTCGAATAGCTCTTGACTTCTTTACCTCTGTGACTCATTCCATGTGCACATTTCAGCTTCATAGGTCAGGGTTGGGAGGACTATGCTGTCCCTTAATCCTCTCTTCACTTCCATAATTACACCTCTACCCTTCGTTATTCAATTAAGAGACCCAGTGACTCTTCTACCCTATACTGTTCTTTCCCTTATCTCTCCTTCCATGTCACCACACCTCCTAAATACTTCAATTCTCTCTCTTCTTCCAGTCTTTCTACCCCCATATCCAAAGTACAATTTCGTACACTTTCTTCTTTCGCTCTACATGGTTTTACAAAATCTATACTTTCACATTGTTTACTTTCAAACACCATTACTTTACTTTTACTTGCATTTACTTTCAATGGCCTATGCTTACACATATCATAGAACACACTTACAACCTTCTATAACTTCTCTTCAGTATCATCCGCAAACAGGCTTGTCACTATCCACTATATTTCACAGCCAAACTCCATCTCTGCACCTCTTTTCCCTAGTTTTGTTTTCATCTGTCTTATCAATCCATCCTTGTATATATCAAAAACCCATGGTGATATCACACTGCCCTACCTCACACCTACATGTATCCCAAAACTTTCCCTCAACTCTCCATCCAATCTTACATATGTATTTGCTCCTCTACAGAAAACTTTCACACCATCCAACAGTTGTCCCCCTACAACATATATCCTTGACACATCCCATAACGCATTCCACTTGACTCTGTCACAAGCTTTCTCCAGATCCATAAAAGCTTCATACAGCTTCTTACCTTTTGCTAAATACTTTTCCATGCTCATCTTTGCTACAAAAATCTGATCCCTACCTTTCCTAAAAACCCCCCGTTGCTCTTCATTTATACTGCATTCAGTCACTTCCATCACTCTATCAAAATTATCATTCTTGCATATATTTTTCCTGGCATACTAAACAGACTTATTCCCTTATAATTGCTACATACATCCTTTGCAACTTTTTCTTTGAATAAAGAAACAATAATAATTTTCACCCAGTCCTTAGGCACAACCTTCTGTTTCCATGTCAAATTACATATCAGATACATCCATTTTATCGTGCTTTTTCCTCCATACTTTAGCATTTCAGCTGTATGCCATCCACTCTCAGTGCCTTCCCTGCCTTCAGCCTCATAATTGTCCTTCTTATATTCCTCTTTGCCACAGGCCCCTACACTTGTATCCTCTTCCTTCCCTCCTCCATACTCATACATGCCTTCCTTTCTCACACATTCATCAGTTCTTCAAAATAGTCTTTCAATCTTCCTTTCACTTCCTCCTTTTGCTTCTGCGACTCCCTTTCCTTACTTCTCACAGTAACATTTCCACTCTTTCATCCACCTCTTTTCTGTATTCTGATCCTTTTCACTTAACTTTCTTCCCAAATCTTTATTTACTCTTTCCTTGCTTCCTAACATTTCACTTACTTATTTCATTTTCTTCCTTCCTCCTTCACTGAACTTTCATTGGTCCATTTCTATTGAGCAATCTACCGTATGCATTTTTCTTCTCTTCCACCACATTTCTAATCTCTTCTGTCTACAGTGCAATGCCCTTTTTATTCCTATATCTCATGACCTTTTATCCAATCACTAATTCTACAACCTTTAATGATATTTCTCTAAACATTTCAAACTCCTCATTCACACATGCCTGTATCCCTACATTCACTGCACTTCCATCTGAGCTTTCAGTTACCTTCCTTTCATACTCCTGCCTGCATTTTGTCTACTTCATTCTCTACTTCATCTTCTCACTTGCCAATGCAGTTACCCTATAAATATGTACTTAAAAGTAAGCACTCCATATATTTACTCAAGGTAAACTCTTCTATGTATATTCATTTCCTTATTATACTTAATCACTGTTTCCTGCATTAGCAAGGCAGCACTAGGAAACAGATGAAGAAAGACCTATCTGCTCACATACACATACATACACATACACAAGCACATATTCATACATATACATATACACACATGTACATATTCATACCTGCTCGCCTTTATAAATCTCTGGCACCACCCCATCCCACAGGAAACAGGATTGCCACTCTGCCCCACAGGAAACACCATTGCCACCCCCTGCATCAACGGGGTATGCCAGGAAGGTATGCCAGGAAATATACGAAAAAAGGCCATATCTGATCACAACCACAGTTCATGCATGGATGGGTGATGATCAGAGAGTGGACAGGAAAGTGACTCTTGTTTGCTTGGGGAGTGTGGTTTCAGATGGATATATGTCTGCAGATTTGGTGTATAAAACTGAGTTGGTTCATTTCAGTAAGCAGTTATTTTGTCAATGTTATGTTTGCTGATCATGGTTGAATTTGTGAGTAAAGACTTTCTGAGGTGTGAGGCAAGGGTAGGCTTTATATCTCTTCCTGGAGGTTGGCGGTCAGTTATGGAGTGGTTTAAGTGGGAGAGTTTAAGTGTTGCAAAAACTGAGTTCCTTGCATGTTGAGATGGGATTTTGTTGCAATGGATCTTTGTTTCACTACATAAATACTGAGTATTTGGGGCTGCTAGAAAGCCAGTGATTGTTCTGAGTGCTTTATTCTATGTTTTTTTTTAAGTCTGCTTTAAATGCTTATGAGAGACTGGAAGACTAAGAAGATGAGCCATAGTTTTAAGTGGAGCTGATACATCTTTACATATGATGCCATGAGACTCTTTCTCTCGCATTGTTCTTGATTTTTTGGTGTGGGGAGTCAGTGTTACCTATGTGTTGTATGTGATGCCTAGAATGCTGGTGTTTTGTTCAGTGGAAGTGATTGCTTATTCAAGGTGACTGGAAAGTGTGAGGTGGTTTTGTATCTGTCTGAGGTTAAAAAGAGTGACTAAAGACTTCAGTGGCAATGCAGTCATTCTGCTCAGAGTGAGCCATTTTGAAAAGTATTATGTAGTGCTGCATGACTGTAAGGTCATCTACGAGTGAAAGGACTTTCATACTGTGATTTACTGGACAGTGTAGGAAGAGATTGAAGAGAGTTAGAAAGACAACTGCTCCTTGGTAATCCTAGTGTAAGGTTTAAGGGCCATAAGTCATAAAGCCAGGAATGTATATTATCAGTGCTATCTACCTGGGTATCAAAAGGGTTAATGATGGTCGTGTAGTGGGCCAGCACTTTAGTAGCTGTCAAGTTACACTCCTCTGACCTAGGTAGCTGTCATTTCTTTCTGCCTCACCCATATGTGGACTATTGGCATTCTGTCCACAAATATACAATCTCTCCTTGTAATACATAACACTTGACAACACTTAACTCAAACAGCTCATTCTTCATACCACTAGATTTTTCTGTGTGTGCTAGCCCTGCATTTTGGCAAAAGGTGAAGCACCATTGGTTTTTCCCTAGTTATGGAGATTCTATTGATCTGGCCATCCCCTTGAGGGAGCTTCAGATGGGAGAGGCGTCAGAGCTATAGATGGACAGATAGACGAGGTAAAGCCATGTTAATAATTCAAGCATGGTGGCTGGTTATGATACTGGCCAACCTTTTGTCATTGTTGTGGAGGGTTGTGTCAAGTATCTTTTTGTGTGAGGATGTGTTGACGGGCCAGTGTCGTATGCTTTGTTGATGATCCAAAGAAATAATTCTTTGTTTATCTCATGACCTTAGCTCTATCCACAAACATGTTTTAATGCGATTCCATGCCATCACTCAAGTCACTATGTGCATGAACAATAGCAAAGGGCCTAAGCCCAAGTCCTCCAGAACACCACTTGTAACCCCAGCCAACTTCAAAGATGCATGTTCATCTTACCTATGCTCTTTGAATTAACCACCTCTGAGGATAGTGTCAAAGGCTTTCTGACACTCCAAGAATACACAGTCCACCCATGTATCTCTGTGTGTCATTTGATTCATTGTCATGCAGAGTGATACAAAATATAAAAATTTAATTTCTTTTTCTAATTTGATCACTGTTTCCCATATTAGCAATTTGAAACATTAATAGCAAGTCAGTTTTCTTACATGCCAAACAATCACACACTAAAATAATGTACAATAAATCTTGAAAAAACCATGCCAACAACAAGTACTTCTCATCCTACTGCATCCAAAGTACATTAATATCATTATATTAACAAGAAACAGTGATTTCTGTAAAATTCTCTACGAAACAAACTACTGGGAGTCCCCAACCTATTAACACCGATACTTAAAAATGAGCTTAAAAAATGCTATTTGATTCTCCATCCAACATAAAATTCAACCACACGAACAAACCAAAGAACTAATTAATTGTAAATTTCTTTTCATTAACTGTTGCTTACTATAATGTTTCATTTGCTTGAATAATTTCAGAATGCAATACCTTTAACATTATGACAAATTTTCAATATTATGTTATATTTTCCATTGTAATCATTTTAATGTAAGAAAAGAATCTAGCAATGTAACTTGTTCATAAGTTGAGGATCCTCAGTATTAGCCTAATGCTTATAACACATCATTAAGACTCACTCTATATTGGCTTTACGCTTGTTATTTTGTTTCTTTCCTCTTCGTCCACCACAGGGCATCTAAAATGTAAGAAAATAGATCATTTCATCTCATGCAGTATCTTTGGGGATACTGTTCAATGATACACAGACTATCTTGTTTTCTGTAGTGAAATGTTGCTAGTTCATTGTGCTCTCCTACCCATCCTGTGAGGATAACAAGAGTGCAGAAACAGAAATAAGCCACAATAACTGAGTTATATAACAAATTACATGTTGAAGAATTTAAAGTATGCCAATTCAAAATACTTCTGAATTATGAAAGGCAAAACATCAGGGATGAAATGCTTCCTTTCTGAAGTACTAGATTGGATTTAATAGCTTTCATCTGAAAGTCCATTATGAAGGGAATTGAAACATCAAATAAACATGATTACATGACATAATTTCTAAACACCCTTTCTTTAATGGATTTGGATGTTCTTACTGTATAATTAAAGCAAACTTTCCCCAACATCAATTCTATCGTTACCATCTTCTTTTACTTCAGAAGAGAAATCATAGAACCCCAGATAAAAGTTCTGCTTTCAACACAAGATCAGGTTTGTATGGGTGAGTGGATTGTGAATAATAAATGTTAACTCTAACGGGATGTTGGTTGTAGATACTTTTAAGAGGGGAAAAATGGAAAAATATATTTGGTTGATGTGAGATAATGCTGACAGGCTGAGGGACCTTCAAGAAAAATGGACTGTTATACAAGGGATGATATGGCATTTTCATTCGAGGATTAATGGTCTGAAAAGATGTTTGATGCAAGTGCATCAATGCTAAGATTAATAATGATACTGCAAAGTTCTCTACAAGTGGCATGTTAGAATGATAAAGAGGAGGTTAAGGGTGCTTTTTGGAGAGAAAGTGAAACTGCAACAAAGAGAAGAAACTATGTGTGATAGGTGACATCATTAGATGGATATACAGTGCAAGTATTACAATGGGTAGCACCTAACACAACTTGGGTACAAAATTTTACAATAATCAACCATGGCCTTTTAATCTTTCTACACCAATCTAAATACAAGTTCGCTCCATGTTAACAATGGCCTATATTTTCTGCGGATCAGGATTTTTTGAGGTCTTTATCGGTCACTATATGACCAATAAACTGAACTGCATGGTCTGTTTTGGCACTTCTTCCCATTTAGCTTTATCCCTAGACTTTGACACCTTTCCAAAAAATAATCAGTTTCCTTATGAATTTCATTATTTCCAAATACTACTTCTTCAACAGCTACACACTGTGCACCTTCCAAGATTTCCAGAGCCTAACTGATTACCTTGAATCCAGTGGCGTTCTCTACTATCTGTATCAACCATGAAGAGTAACGAAAGTAGTGAACGAACTGCATTCATAATATAATCTAACTGACAATAGCGATATCCTCCTTCTAAATCACACAAGAAACAAAGTTGCTCCACTCAATTTAGGCAAGGCATCCTCTACAACTGGCAACTTTAAATGCTCCCTCTTTAACACATGATTGGGTGGCCTTGAATTAATGCATATTCTAAGTTCTCTTGATTTCTTTGTAGTAACAGGCATTTCATTTACCCAGTTAGTAGATCCATCTATAAATGTTGTTGTTTCTGCCCTTTTCGGATCACAAATCACAAAAACAACTCCTTTCATCAGTGATTCTTGAATTCTATGAGCAGGTTTTACTCTGCTGCTTCAATTATGCTTCAGTGTAAAGGCTTAACAGACACTGACCCTGCAGGAAATAAGTCACAGAAATTAAAATCATTAAAGTATATTAATCTACTAATTCAGGGAACAGCTGCACCTCAGTCGTTATTCAGCTTTGCCTGACAACCATACCACAATAAATGCATCTGTGTGGCTAAGAGATGGAGCAAATAGTCACAAAATCACAAACTTTGCTTGTATCACTTGAGTCACTATCATCATCGTCTTGTACAGATTATTTTCTAACCTTACACAACTTATATTCAGCAAAATTATTTCTTCTCATACATCTCTTACATGCTTTGCCCCAGGCTGGGCCCTTTTCTTTTAGCTGGCTCATGCCCTTTATGGCAAAGCTTAAAGACAGATAGCTCTAAGGCCACTTTGTCCATTACCTATACATGTTTCCCTTCAGTGAGACTCAAGAACTTTACGTTTCATAGTAACGAGGTCAGACTCCTTATCAGTCCATTACACTTCTTCCACACTGTTCATGATTTTCAAATGAGCACTCATCAGTTCCATAGCTTTACACATGTAAATAGCAGTGTGATTCAATTTCCACTGTGAGATGAGCTTTTCCCTTATCTAATCCTCTGATACCTAGAATTAACCTCCCTGCTAACAATTTATAATGCATGTCATCATAAATTCTAAACAACTTTTGTCATATTCCTCTGAACAGCATCATACTGTATCATAGTCTTGTCCAGTCCCTAATCACATCTATTAAACCAGAGTCTATGGAAACTTTTTTGTTCCGCTACTGTAACAACATTAAATTTTCTGATGATGTTAGCTAACACTGCTCTGCTTTCAAACGGGCCAAATTTAAGACTTTGTCATTTCTAAATCCTCCGAGCTAGCACAGTTTCAAAAAGAGCAATTTGAATTTCTCCAGCTCTACATCTAGTCCTGACAAAATATGATTTTTCGAAAACATCTCCACAGCTTCCAATCATCCTCGAGTTTTTAGTGGACATCCAGATTTGCCGTACTTGACTATGTAACTGCATTACCATTCCCTGCTGACACACCACTATCATTCCCCTCCAAGTTCCAAGCTGCAGGTATATTTCCAGACTCAGAAGCAGTATTGAAAAAAGCACCAGGATGGCTTACTCCAACAATGGAGAGTTGCATTAAAGCTCAGGAGCTGTCAAGAGACTTAAAACTGTTTTGCCATCTTGGTATTATTTTGGAGTGTTCTGCAACACTACAGCCTCCGTCACTACTCAGTGATTTGGTGATATTACTGCCCAGGACACAGATGGGATGTGATTAGTGCAAGTTAAGAAAACACATTCTTGAGGGGGAGGCAAAATGTATGGCACCAAAAATCAAGATTCCACTAAGAGGCAGTAGCTCTCATTATCAATGGTGACATAGTATTCAATGAAGCATATATTTATCTAAAACTTAACCCTTATCCCTGAGGATAGGGGATTAAGAATACTTCCCACGTATTCCCTGCGTGTCGTAGAAGGCGACTAAAAGGGGAGGGAGCGGGGGGCTGGAAATCCTCCCCTCTCGTTTTCTTTTTAATTTTCCAAAAGAAGGAACAGAGAATTGGGCCAGGTGAGGGTATTCCCTCAAAGGCCCAGTCCTCTGTTCTTAATGCTACCTCGCTAACGCGGGAAATGGCGAATAGTTTAAAAGAAAAAGAAAAAAACCCTTATGGTGCTTAACTAAGTTTCAGGCTGGTTTTCAAAGTGTAAATCATGTCAAAAAGTGAAATTACTAATAAAACATTTACATATTCTGTTAATAATTCATGAATCATTTTACTTTTTCCAGTATCAGAAGAAATATTTTCTATATCTGGCACTAAAATTCCCTGAAAAACAATCATTTACATAAAAGATCAAGAAAATATAAGGGAAACTGTTCTCCGATATAGGGCATATATACTTAGCCATCTAATTCAGTAAAAGGTTAAAATAATTTTCTCTTCTTAAAAACAAGAAAAACTGTATGCTAGTTTGCATTGTATAACTAAATATATCAGTGAAGGATGCTCTTACAAAAACAAAAATGTTAGGTGAAAAAAAAGCAGTTTTTGTCATGGTTTTATTTTGTAATTTTTTCAGTAATCCACAATAATGACGATACAAAATACAAAATCATGTAAATTATGCAAGATTTCAATCTAATGCTACGAAAAAACTTGGCTTATATCCAAATTCTGAAGTCTGGTACCCATAGCTATATATCAGGTTTATCACATCGGTCAATTGCATTCTAAACCCTGGACATTCTCAACCTTAGGCCATTTATGTTTGGAACTGGTGTAGCTAAATTGGCTGACAGAGGTGTCAGGTGTTTCCACCTCCTCATCACCAAACTGTACTTCTAAGGCATCATTAATGATGTCCTTAAATTCACTCCCACTCACGGACACAGCCAAAATTACTTCACGATCTGCATCAGTTGCAGCCCTTTTCCTCTTCATGAAACCTTACTCTGCAAAAACACAAAATTTTGGAAATCATAAACATGAAAATAATAACACTGTGTAGCAGCTTAACCCCATAATTTTTTACCTATATCAACAAAAGGTGGACATTGAAACATAGGAGTATAAAAGTGTTAACAGACATTTGACTAAGCAATCAAAATGTCACCCTCATAGCAGGAAAGTTAAAACACAAGTTAAATGGCTACTCACACTAAATCAGCCAGCTGATTGAGTGCTCACAAAAAGCAGCCCTCCATAAATTCTTCCCTACTGATGCCTAAAATGATATAAAACATACTTATGAATATCACAGGATAATAAAGAGTCGACGTGCTGTCAATGGATTGAACCAGGGCATGTGAAGCGTCTGGGGTAAACCATGGAAAGTTCTGTGGGGCCTGGATGTGGAAAGGGAGCTGTGGTTTCGGTGCATTATTACATGACAGCTAGAGACTGAGTGTGAACGAATGGGGCCTTTGTTGTCTTTTCCTAGCGCTACCTCACACACATGAGGGGAAGGGGGTTGTTATTCCATGTGTGGCGAGGTGCGATGGGAATGAATAAAGGCAGACAGTATGAATTATGTACATGTGTATATATGTATATGTCTGTGTATGTATATATATGTATACATTGAGATGTATAGGTATGTATATTTGCAGGCGTGGACGTGTATGTATATACATGTATATGTGGGTGGGTTGGGCCATTCTTTCGTCTGTTTCCTTGCGCTACCTTGCTAACGTGGGAGACAGCGACAAAGCAAAATAAATAAATAAATGAATAATAAAGGATCTATAACTACCCTAAGAATAATAAAAAAATCAAACTCAAACACTGCAAACTTAAGTTCTGAATGGAAAAAATTTTGAAAAATGATGAATACTGCAATTATTCATTTTACCACCTCATAGCAAAACCTGTCTCTTGTATACCATATGATAGATACAACTATATCAAATATACTTGTCAGGTAATATATATAAAAATGGTAATATATTAATAAAAATATACATCATAACATGGAGCTACTTACCAATCAAGCAGATAGCTAAGCACGTGTAAATATATCCACTACCTGCATTGTTACACAAATATGGCGACATAAAAACTGAGATGAGGTTATGCTCTCTTTCCAGAATGCAAGGAGACTCCCGATTGTTGCAGTAGAAGGAGAGCTTTTGTGAAGTCGTAGAATTAACCTGCTTCCTGCATCACATGACTATGAATGTCATGATGGATCTGCCTGCTTTCAGCACCAAAAAGGTTTGTAATTATAGTAAGTAGTAAATTATACGTAGCATATTGTAACAAGTATTTACAGATAAAGGTTGTGGAAAGCACCAGTTCTGTGTGGACAGCGGCCAGTAGGCACATGAACTGGGAGGAGGAAGCCTCAAAAGTGCTTTTTTTTTTTTGTGCCACAAAATACCCTAAAATATTCTTTTACTCTCATGACCCTGACCATCTTTAATCTCTTCTACATTATATTAGTTATAGGTAAGGACTTCAGATCAATATGGGGATAACATCATAATATCTGCAACAATTCATAGTGATTTTACTGCACTGGTGTAACAACACCACAAGGCAAACACCAATAAGAGTGCATCATAACTTGCATGTAAGGTCACCAATACTAAAAGACCTTATGAATTTTCTTTGCTCCTATTGTAGATACAACTAAAAAGGTAAATCCGGGTGTTGAGTATTCCTGACTTACTGTTTTCCCTATGGCTTTGATGTCTGCTACCATTTATCAAGCCCATTTCTAGCCACTCCATTTAAACGGTAACTAGCTAACAGGTAAGATGAGGTTTGGCAATGACATGTAAGTCTACAGAGGCCTCTGTTATACCATGCCCTTCATCTGCAAAAGCCTACACTGTGCATAACATAGGCAACAATGACATAAAGCCTTCCAACACCTGAATGCTTCCAAAAATTCTAAGCTATATTCTAAGTCCAAACTTGGTGTGCTCTTGTAGGTTCTTACTTCCAAGAAATCATTTTCAAAATTCTTTTCCAAATTAAGCTGAAAATGGATTCACCTAAAGACTGCTCTCTTTCCACCTACATTCTTTTAAGTTTGGTTACATTGTGGTAAAATCTTTACGTAACCAAATCTGACATATCCAAGAAAAAAACAGGGGCAAATATTCAGTTGATATCAGAGGTTTAGTGTAACAAAGTTAACTTGTTTTATATTCTTATCTATGACAATGAAGACTTTGCCATTCTCTCAACAAATAGCAGTATCATAACCCAATAGGTAGGAAGTGTTGCTACTGCAGAAAGTAAAGAAGCTCGGAATTGGGAAAGTATTGAGTTTCAGCACCTTGATGGGTACCTTAGTTTTACTGGAACAGTCAAGTCTCACCCTGCCTTTTGATGGTAACTTTATTAGTACACCCCTTTGGGGTGGAACTAAAGGGGGAGGCATTAGCCACACACATCAGGACAATAGTTTTAGATTTGGAGAAACACCTAAGGTTTACTATTACTATTAGTTTTGATCATTTTTGAGCCTCGCCACCTCAGGAAATACTAAGCTGGAGTTGCCCTCTGCCAGTGACCTGTCAAGGGTGCGGCACAAAAGGCTAAGAAGCAGCACTGGAATCTACCAGCTATGCTGAAGATTAAAAGGAATGAGCTATTGAGGATGATGGTGCTGAATGTGAATGGGATGATGGGGCAGAATAAAAGGAAGGAGACTGCGGAAAGGTGTAAAAGTTGTAGCGTGGATGTGCTAGGGATTGGGAAAACCCATATCCTCGGGCAGGGTGTGTAGAGTGCAAAGGGAAATGATGAATGCAAGTTATGGGAGGGCATGGAAGGGGGTGTGGTATGGATGGGAATGAGTGAAAATTATCGAGGAAGAGGAAAAGAAGGATGTGCAATTCTGCTATCACCAAGAGTATGGGAGGGTGTTACAGAGCATGGATGGAATGGATCACGAATAATGTGGGGGAAAAGGAAGATTGGGACTGAAATGTGCATGGGTATGACTATATACGCCTCTGAATATGAAGACTGTACAAGGTAAGGATAAAATGAAGCTTTTCTGGAGGAATTTGAATGACTGCATAAAAGGTTTTGATAAGAGAGAAACGTGGTCATATTGGGGGATATGAATGGAAAAGTGGGATGTGATGGAATTGGTGAGATGGTTGGTAAATGGGGATTGCTTGGAGTAAATGAGAATGGAAGCTGTCTTATGAATATTTGTGCTGAGAAGGGTTTAATCCTTGCAAACACCTTTATTCAGTACAAGATGATCCACAAATGTACATGGATGAGGAATGATGGAAGAGAAGAAAACAAGGCTTCAATTAATTATGTGGCAGTGGATGAAAGATTGAAAAAGGCTTTGCTGGATGCTACAGTCATGAGAGGATTTCGCAGTTCTTGTGGGGATGAGGATCAGGGAGAAATGGGGGCATGGTGTTAGGAAGAATGGAGAGGTAAAAGTGTTGGCAAGCGAGAAGATGAATCAGGAAGGAGGAGTAAGAGAGGAAGGTAACTGAAAGCTTAGATAGAAGTAGTGAATGTTGGAATGCAGTCACATGTGAATGAGATGTTTAAAATGCTTAGAGAAACACTAGTGAAGGTTATAGAATAATAAAAGCAATCATGACAGACAGAAGAGATTAGAAATGCCATGGAAGAGAAGAAAAAGGCACATGGTAGATTGTTCAATAGGAATGTAGCAGTGGAAGTTCAGCAAAGGAGGAGGGAAGAATACAAAATATGTAAGCAGAATGTTAAGAAGCTGATAGAGGAAAGCCAAGAAAAGGAGATGAAGATTTTGGAAGAAAGTTAAGTGAAATGTTTTGGGATAGTAAGAAACTATACTGGAAGGAGATGAAAAAGGAAAGGGTGGATGTAAGAGTGGAAATGTTGATCTGAGAAATAAGGAGGGGGAATCACTAAACCAAAAGGAGGAAGTGAAAGGAAGATGGAATGAGTATTTTGAAGAACTGATGAATGTGGGAGAAGAGGAGGACACAGTTACTACATGCATGGGTATGGAGCAGGGAAGGAAGAGGATACAAGTGCATGGGGGCCTACAGCAAAGAGGGAGGTATGAAGGGCAATAATGAGGCTGAAGGTTGGAAAGGCACCTAGACTGGATGGGATTCTGGCTGAAATGCTGAAGAATGGAGGAGAGAGTGTGATAGAGTGGATGCATCTGATATGTAATTTAGCATGGAAACAGAAGCATGTGCTTGAGGATTGGGTGAAAGCGATTATTGTTCCCTTATTCAGAAGAAAAGGTGTGGAGGATGTACATATCAGTTATAGGGGAATAAGTCTCTTAAGTATACCATGAGAAGTGTATGCAAGAATATCAATTGCAGAGTTACGGAGGTGACTGAATGTAGAATAAGTGAAGAGCATGTGGGTTTTAGGAAAGGTAGGGGATGTGAATCTGATTTTTGTGGTAAAGATGACCATGGAAAGGTAAGAAGCTATATGCAGCTATTATGGATTTGAAGAAAGCGGATAACAGAGTCACGTGGAATGCTTTATGGGATGTGCTAAGGATATATGGAATAGGGGGAAAACTGTTGGATAGTGTAAAAGCCTTCTATAGAGGAGCAAATGTGTGTGTGTAAGAGTGGATGGAGAGATGAGCGAAAGTTTTAGGAGAGAGATAGGTATGATCCAAGGCTGTGTGATGTCACTGTGACTTTTTTATATATATATATGGATGGAGTGATAAGAGAGATGAAAGCAAAACTAGGGAAAAGGGGTGCAGAGATAGAGTGTGGCGGTGAGATATGGTGGCTAGTGGCAAGCCTGTTTGCAGATGATACTGTTTGCGAGTTGCAGTAGGCTGTAAGTGTATCTTATGATGTGTGTAAGCAGAGGAGATTGAGGGAAAATGTAAGTAAAAGTAAAGTAATGGTGTTTGAAAGGAAACAGAGTGAAAGTATAGATTTTGTAAAACTATATAGAGTGAAAAAAGAAAATGCACTAAATTTTGCTGTGGATATGGGGGGAAAAAGACTGGAGAAAGTGAGGGAATCTAAGTATCTGGGAGCTGTCTTGGGTAAGTGTGGTGATACGGAAGGACGGAAGGAGCGATAAGGAAGAAAGCAGTACAGGGTAGAAGAGTCACTGGGTCCCTTTACAGAATAATGAAGGGTACAGATGTGAAGAGAGGATTAAGGGACAGCATAGTCCTCCCAACCCAGACCTATGCAGCCGAAACATGGGCGGGGAATGAGGCACAGAGGTCAAGAATCCACTATGTGGAAATGAACTACTTGATAAAATATGTGGTGTGACTAGATGGAAAGATAGAAATGAAAGGATGTATGAGAGATGTGGTATGGCAAGGAATGCAAAGGGAATGAATTGTGGAGAGGTAGAATGAGGGGGGAAACATAATACTTTAGGTGGTTTGGGTATGTGGAAAGAATGTAAGACTGAGAGTTTACAAGGAGAATGTATGATAGTACCATCAAAGGGGTTGTTGTGAGTGGAAGACGACCTGTGACCTGGGCAATTAGGGCGGAGGAATACTTGAGGGAGAGAAACAGAGGAAGAATGTGTGGAATGGTGTTATGTGAGGGAGGCATGTAAGGACAGGGATAAGTGGAGACTCTTTTGCCGAGGCCACCCCTTGATGGGAGTTCACGGAGGGAGAAGGGAAGGGGCCTCAGAGATACAGATAGATAGATAGATTGAAAGATAGATAATAAGTCATGACATAGGACATCAAATCAAACACAGAATGTAATAAAACTGACAATGTCATACAACTGTGTCAGCTGAAGCGACACTTGGTTTCATATGTGGGTTTAAAGGCATGAGCTGCACTAAGCTACACATTGGTGGTACTATCGTGTTAGGCTTTAAGCTATTGGGTCATGGGAAAATCTACTATAAAAGGAAGTATAAATGCCTAATAACTATATAAAAAAAATTGTAAACATTATAAATTCATGGCTGCTTTCTGAGAACGTAATCTACAACAGTTACTTCCTAACCCCACTGACAACCATCTCTACACCTGGGTCATGTAATATATCTATAAATGAAATATTTACATCAAAATTTGGGTCATGAAATATATTTACAAATAAAATATTTTCATCAAAATTAAACATTTAGGTCATGTAACATATTTACAAATAAAATATTTACATCAAAATCATAACAATCTTTAAGTGCCCAACCCCATCAATTCCCAGTGTCAGAAGATATATGGCATTCCAAAAATCTTTTTAGCATCCCTGACAATCTACAGTTTTGGAATAACAACTTGACCCATGGATATTTTTGCTAGGAAGACTTCAATATGTTCCATACTGGGTACATCATTGGGCAGTACCACAATATTTATTTACTATTTATTTCATTTATTATACCTGATCGCCATTTCCCGCATCAGAGGTAGCTCCAGGAAACAGACGAAGAACAACCCAGCCACTCATATACACATATGTAAATATATAAACTTACATACATGTACATATACATACATATGAATATCAACATATACACATATACAGACATATACATACATACATCCATACACTTGTTCATATTCATACTTGCTTGCCTTCATCCATTCACTGCACCACCCCGCCCCACAGGAAACAGCATCGCCACTCCCTGCTTCAGCGAGGTAGCGCCAGGAAAACAGACACTCAGTCCTCTAGCTGTCATGTGTAATGCACCGAAACCACAGCTCCCTATCCCCACAGACCTTTCCATGGTTTATAATCAGTGACATGGACAGTGTAACTGTCCATGAAGAGAACATATTGCCTACAGAGCAATTACAGCAAATATTGATCCATTAATAAGGCATTTACGAAGAAACCAAATGACCAGATGTTGCTGTTAAGAAATTGGTTGATAAAAAGGTGAAATTACTGCTTTGGAACATAAAGACATCAAAGACCATTAATGGTAAAAGAATTTCAACCATACCTAACCTAGCCTAACACGGTCTAACTTAACCTAAAAAGCCTGACTTAATCATTCCAGAGACATCAAAGACCATTGGTATAAGAATTTCAACCTAGCCTAACCAGCCTAACTTAACCTAAAAAGACCTAACTTAATCTAACAAACCTAACTTTAACCTAGCCTAGTATAACATATTTAACTAAACCTTACAAATCTAACCTAACCTAGTCTAACATATCTTAGTTAACCTTAGAAGCCTAATGTAATCTAACAAACCTACCTTAATCTAGCCTAGCTGTAATTATTGTCATTAAAATGTGAGGATTTCATAAGCCCAAAGGAAAAAAGTTGTTATGTCATAAACCCAGAGTCAAAATCCATGTGGGGAGGGAGGTCATAATTAGGTCATCGTGAAGTCATCCTTTATCTGAACTTTGAACAAGTTCTTTCGTTTATTAACAAAGTCATGGTGGTTATTTACCAAGACTCTTTCATTTATCAACAAGGACAAGCTGGTTATTTACCAAGACTCTTTCATTTATTAACAAAGACAAGCTGGTTATTTATCAAGGCTCTCTCATTTATGAAGAAGGACATGGTGTCTATTTATCAAGACTCTCTCATTTATTAAGAAGGACATGGTGGCTATTTACCAAGACTCTCTCATTTATTAAGAAGGACATGGTGGCTATTTACCAAGACTCTTTCATTTATTAACAAGGACATGGTGGCTATTTACCAAGACTCTCTCATTTATCAACAAGGACATGGTGGCTATTTATCAAGACTCTTTCATTTATCAACAAGGACATGGTGGTTATTTACCAAGACTCTTTCATTTATCAACAAGGACATGGTGGCTATTTACCAAGACTCTTTCATTTATCAACAAGGACATGGTGGTTATTTACCAAGACTCTTTCATTTATCAACAAGGACATGGTGGCTATTTACTAAGACTTTCATTTATCAACAAGGACATGGTGGTTATTTACCAAGACTCTTTCATTTATCAACAAGGACATGGTGGCTATTTACCAAGACTCTTTCATTTATCAACAAGGACATGGTGGCTATTTACCAAGACTCTTTCATTTATCAACAAGGACATGGTGGCTATTTACCAAGACTCTTTCATTTATTAACAAGGACATGGTGGCTATTTACCAAGACTCTCTCATTTATCAATAAGGACATGGTGGCTATTTAAAAAGACTCTTGCATTTATCAACAAGGACATGGTGGCTATTTACCAAGACTCTTTCATTTATCATCAAGGACATGGTGGTTATTTACCAAGACTCTTTCATTTATCAACAAGGACATGGTGGCTATTTACTAAGACTTTCATTTATCAACAAGGACATGGTGGTTATTTACCAAGACTCTTTCATTTATCAACAAGGACATGGTGGCTATTTACCAAGACTCTTTCATTTATTAACAAAGTCAAGTTGGACCTTGTAGATGACACAATTTAACAATATATTTCATCTATTTTTTTTTATCTTTATGTCCATATTATCGTTCGATTATCGACTTTAGCTGTATATTTAACTAAATATCTATCTATCTATCTATCTATATATATATATATATATATATCTATATATATATATATATATATATATATATATATATGTCTTATGATACGCTAACAAATTAGTTACAATTTAAGACCATTGGGATCTCATAGAATGCCCAAACCAGACGCCATCTTGAAGCCGCAAGCGGCGCATGGATCAAATGTAACCCACAGGAGGGCGCATGGGATCAAATGTAACCCACAGGAGGGCGCATGGGATCAAATGTAACCCACAGGAGGGCGCATGGGATCAAATGTAATCCACAGGAGGGCTCATGGGATCAAATATAACCCACAAAGAGGCGCATGGGATCAAATGTAACCCACAGGAGGGCGCATGGGATCAAATGTAACCCACAGGAGGGCGCATGGGATCAAATATAACCCACAAGAGGCGCATGGGATCTAATATAACCCACAGAGGCGCATGGGATCAAATGTAACCCACAGGAGGGCGCATGGGATCAAATGTAACCCACAGGAGGCGCATGGGATCAAATGTAATCCACAGGAGGGCGCATGGGATCAAATATAACCCACAAAGAGGCGCATGGGATCAAATGTAACCCACAGGAGGCGCATGAGATCAAATGTAACCCAAAGGAGGCGCTTGGGATCAATGTAACCCACAGGAGGCGCATGGGATCAAATGTAACCCACAGGAGACGCATGAGATCAAACATATCCCACAGAGGCGCATGGGATCAAATATAACCCACAGGAAGGCGCATGGGATCAAAAGTAACCCACAGGATGGCGCATGGGATCAAATGTAACCCACAGGAGGGCGCATGGGATCAAATGTAACCCACAGGAGGGCTCATGGGATCAAATATAACCCACAAAGAGGCACATGGGATCAAATGTAACCCACAGGAGGGCTCATGGGATCAAATGTAGCCCACAGGAGGGCGCATGGGATCAAATGTAACCCACAGGAGGGCGCATGGGATCAAATGTAACCCACAGGAGGGCGCATGGGATCAAATATAACCCACAAGAGGGCGCATGGGATCAAATATAACCCACAGGAGGGCGCATGGGATCAAATGTAACCCACAGGAGGGCGCATGGGATCAAATGTAACCCACAGGAGGGCGCATGGGATCAAATGTAACCCACAGGAGGGCGCATGGGATATTCTAGAATAGTATTCGAGCTGGATAGCGCGACTGCGCATGTCTGGCGCTGCGTACGTAGATACGCGATTGGAAATACTTCGTAGATACGCGATTGGAAATACATTTCCCATCGTATTTCACGACATTGCCAAGAGGACAGCAGTGAAGGGTGTGAGGCTGTGGTCAAACCTTGACCCAAATCGCCATAGTTACGCTGAAAGGAAAGAGAATATTCTCAAAATGACGAGCCGTCGCTCTTGCTCAACCACCAACCATGGCGTTTCATCACTCCTTTATCCAATTAACATCCTGTAATGGAGACATTTATTAGTCAGAAACATCATAACTTAACCCATAGGTACCAAATCGTCGACGAAATGTGCAATATCTAAATTATGAAGGAATAAATACCATGTAAACATTTCTGGGTAAATGGAGGAAAGGGAGAAAAAAAAATGTAATCAAATTCGAAATTTGCCAATAAATTGTTTAAATAAATAGCTATGGCATACTTTAAAATCTCGGTAAACACTTTGGAGAAATTGATGATATGATAAATACCTTGATAAATAACTTGGTAACACCGATGTTTCTCGAAAAAAATTGATGTCGCGTTCACCTTCGTTGAGCTCTTCCTCCAGCGTCTTCTGGCCGGCCAAGCGACCAATGGGTTATTAAGAAAATTATTCCCTTTTTATCGCTAATTATTTATAGAATTAGTCAATAAAGAACTAGTTACCTTTATCTTTTTCTTATCTATTAGTGTAGTAGAGATAAAGAGGACAGATGTAAGGCATATCACCTTTATTACAAATGTAGTAAGAAAAATACATTTTTCTATTGCCCAGTTACTGGCCCAGGTCGTGGTCTGTGTCCTTGTAACACTATGGTGTAGTGGGATCTTATATATATATATATATATATATATATATATATATATATATATATATATATATATATATATATATATGTGTGTGTGTGTGTGTGTGTGTGTGTCGTATATATATATATATATATATATGCTATTTACTTGTAAACTTTCCCCACATGTATTTAGATGAGTGCATGACGTAATCCGTTGTTTACACTTGTAAACCTACAAATAACTGAGTGATTATCATGATCTGTTATAAAGACAAATATCATGAACTTTATTGTGATGAATGACAGTTAGTTGATATGACAATAAGAAAATTAAAGTCTATCCTGATCGTTTTCTTTAAGTAAAATTAATCCAATGATAGAGAACGGTATAGTTAATTATAAGGGTAACTTTGAAATAATTTAATAAATCCAGTTACGCCGCTTAAGTAGATATTCTTAGGTTTATATAAGATGGAGACTTTGATACCCCGGGCCCCTGTAGTAGAGAGGAAGTCTAACGAATGTATGAAGGTGAATTAAGGCAATATATAGTGTATTTGTACCTAACTACCTGTACTTCTTGGCTAACAAACACTTAACGAAACATAGTATTGTCGGAATGGTTCACTTACCTTCCTCCTCAAGACATAATACATCTTTCTTTTATCCCTTAAAAAAATGGCTGACCCATTTCTTTTTCTTAAGGGTTTAAAAAAATCGTCAATTGTCAAATGCAAATGAGCAAGGATCCCGGGTAGAATGTGTCGTTAATATGGCCATTGTAAAATCGCATCTTTAACTCCTTTACTCATTACTTCTGCAGATATATATATATATATATATATATATATATATATATATATATATATATATATATATATATATTGTGTGTTTGCATATAAGCTTTTTTTTTCGTAATTGATATGAAAATATAGCAATTTAAACATCACACACCTTCATCTATTGGGCCATTTCACACACACACACACACACACACGGGTTGGCTTGTGCCAATAATGGCACCACGGTCACAATTAACCGGGCCTGTGCCAATAATGGCACACCCGGTCACAAGTAACCGGGCCTGTGCCAATAATGGCACACCCGGTCACAATTAACCTGGCCTGCTAGGCTTCGTTCTTTGTTATCCTAGCTCACCTAGCTGCTATGTCGCCTAGGACAGGGCAAGGGGTCATGATTGTTGTATATCACGCATGCGCACATCGACCCGGCCAATAAGCGGAAAATGAACACCTAGGTCGTCTGTGGGCTGACTCCCAATGTCCAGGATTCGAACCCATGCGTTCCCGGGCGGTGTTTAAGGAAGGGTTTTCCATAGATAAAGGATGGGTTATGAGCGGTAATGCCTCCATTTTGAGCAACCATGAACAGATCTTGAGGTAGATTAAGCCATATGTCTCTAACGTTGCCCAGCTGTGCCTATTCATGTTGCGCACGAGGGCTGACTCATTTTCTGCATGAGGCAAATTAACTTCCCTACAACGAAAACCTAACTTATTAACTTCCCTATAACGAAAATCATATCAATTAATTTGCCTACAACGAAAACCCAACTTATTAACTTCCATACAACGAAACCCTAACTTATTAACTTCCCTATAACGAAAATCATATTAATTAACTTCCCTACAACGAAAACCTAACTTAATAAGTTAGGTTTTCGTTGTAGGGAAATTAATAACTTCCCTACAACGAAAGAAATACTTATTAACTGCCCTACAACGAAAACCTAACTTATTAACTTCCCTATAACGAAAACCATACCCATTAACTTCCCTAAAACGAAAACCTATCTTATTAACTTCCCTACAACGAAAACCTAACTTGTTAACTTCTTACAACGAAAAACCACACTATTAACTTCCCTACAATGAAAACCTTGCTACGTTTTCTCTGGTGATTATGATTTTTCAGAAAATGTATAAAAGGCACAACTATTTTAGTTTTAGCTGTTCTTATCATTCAAAAAGTTCTAAGACTTCAATGTATATTGACTTCAGTGTGTAATGACTTCAATGTATATTGACTTCAGTGTATATTGACTTCAATGTATATTGATTTCAGTGTATATTGATTTCAATGTATATTGACTTCAGTGTATATTGACTTCAGTGTATATTGACTTCAATGTATGTTGACTTCAGTGTATATTGACTTCAATGTATATTGACTTCAATGTATATTGACTTCAATGTATATTGACTTCAGTGTATATCAACTTCAGCGTATATTGACTTCAATGTATATTGACTTCAGTGTATATTGACTTCAGTGTATATTGACTTCATTGTATATTGACTTCAATGTATATTGACTTCAATGTATATTGAAAAGAATGTAACGAGAATTTCACCAATTGTCTCTCAGGGAAACGATTTGAAATTAGCTTAGAGTGATTTATATATCCATGAGATGCCTTGTTATGTATATAAATTTTATAGTGAGAGGAAGAGTTAAAAGATATAAATTCATCAGGGCTCCAGCGATGTTTATAGATCTGATTTTTAAAGGAAGTTAAGATTGTTGGAAGGAAATGAAAGACAAGAGAAGGGAGGGAATTTTTTCACAGCCTAGCTAATGTATATACAGCGGATGTATATAATAATATATATAGTGTAAGCGCCCCTGGCGATTAGAAATGTACATACCACGGATGTATATAAGAATATATACAGTGTAAGCACCCCTGGCTTGCTTTAGTAATGTACATACAGCGGATGTAAATATATAATGTTAGCGCCTCTGGCTTGAATATAAATGTACATACCACGGATGTATATAGAAATATATACAGTGTAGGCGCCCCTGGCTTGATTAGAAATATACATACAGCGGATGTATATAAAAATATATACACTGTAATTTTATAAACTATTGAAGAGTTAAGCCAAAGAGAATGGTGTCCGCTGATGCATTTTCCAAACATCTTTGGTCACTTATATTCGTGCACACAGCTCCTTTCTATCACCCATCATAGACTATATAGATTGATATAGAATTTATTAGCTCTTCATAAGGAGGCGAATATAAATACCTTATATATAGCCTCTGTGAAGATTAATTTCGTCTTTTGTCTCAATTGTGAGAATCGAAACGTTCCACGTTCGAAATAAATTTATAGTTTCTGAAACAAGAGATGATATGTATATGTTATTAGATTATAAGGATTATAATGTTATAATCTTCAAACAAGGGTTTTAGGTCTAATGACCTTCCTTATAAGGGGCTGCTAATGACCCCAACCAGTCAGCTAGGCAATCCAAACCTAAAACCAGCGGTGATGCGCAATTGTTTTCCCTCAGCAGCAAGCGATTTCGTACACATAGACACACACACCTTCGCTCCGCGTCAACATCTGTGGCGTTCAAACGCATTGAGAGTTCCGTTCAAGATCTGTGTTTATGTTTGTGTTTTGTGTTTGTTGTTTACTGTGACGCATTCACCCACCGCTCCACTGGAAGACGAACCACAGTTGATGATTGTGAACCAATCATTTCTCTTTTCTATTCGTCCTCCATCACAATCAGGAGCGGTTCGGGTTGGTGAAGAGTGAAGCAGGGTTTCGAATCTATTCGGAACTGAAGTATGTTTCGAATCCATTCGGAACTGAAGTATGTTTCGAATCCATTCGGAACTGAAGCAGGGTTTCGAACCCATTCGGAACTGAAGCATGGTTTCGAATCCATTCGGAACTGAAGCATGGTTTCGAACCCATTCGGAACTGAAGCATGGTTTCGAATCCATTCGGAACTGAAGCATGGTTTCGAACCCATTCGGAACTGAAGCAGGGTTTAGAATCCATTCGGAACTGAAGCAGGGTTTCGAATCCATTCGGAACTGAAGCAGGGTGTCGAATCCATTCGGAACTGAAGCATGTTTCGAATCCATCCGGAACCTGAGGGGGGTTTTTGGCAAATGTTTATATAGGTAAGTGCTGGAAAATTATATATTTTTTTTCCCCAGATAGTTTCAGCCTTTTCTTCTCAATCATGGTTTTGTCTATCGGCAATTTAGATAGATAATGTAGACGAAATATATATATATATATATATATATATATATATATATATATATATATATATATATATATATATATATATATACATTTGTTGTGTTCTGTATATTGCTTTTTGACACTGGCTGGCGCTGTCTCCTTGTACACTGTTGACATGGGACTTCGGGTCATAAAAAAACTTACATAGGTCATTATAATCTATTTATTTACTTCATTTATGGCTCCCGTGGTACGTTTTCTTTACGGAGAAGGATCGTTTTTTTGTTTTTTTTTCCAGCCTAGTGTTTGTCTATGGCCCTCTTTATTTCTCCGCGCTGTACATTGCAGAATATAGAAAAGGGTTTGTGTATCATAGTGTGGTGTGGGGAGCTGGCAGGGTTCATTGGATTTTCGTGTTTACAGTCGTGTTTATATGAGTCGAGGGTTCGAAACTGTGAAGCAGGGATGAACTACTGTCTCATATCCGCTTCGATCTTGCTCTCGGTGGAGGGTTTCGAGTTTTCCCAAGCCTTGGTAGTGATCAAACAAGCAGTTTGGGACAGGGAGGGGTTCTTGGTTCACTTCCCCCCCCCCCCCCCACACACACATACGTATACACACATACATACGCACACACACATGGACATACATACGTACACGCACATACATACATACATACATACATACATACACATATACATACATACATACATACATACATACATACGTACGTACACATACGTACACACATACACATATGCTCACACACACATACATACATATATATATACATACATACATACATACATACATACATACATACATACATACACGCACACATATACTCATACATACATACATACCTATATACGTACATATACATACATACATACATACATCCATACATACATACATACATACCTACATACCTACATACATACATACATGCATATACATACATACATACATACATGCATACACACACATATACACATACACTTTCCTTTGCAGCTAATGTGCCTTCTAAGCGTCTTGTTAAAAAATGTTAACATTCATTAAAGTTAACATTCATTAACATTGATCAACATTCATCATTTAACCATGTGTAACCTTCCAAGGTTGGCAATGTGCACCAAAATGACTGGGATAAAATAATTGCATAGAAATGTATGTGCTTTCAGGAATACGTATTTTAAATTTGATAAAATAAATGATAGAAAAGGAATATTTTATGTAATTAATTAATTACACGGAATAGTTTTTATTTCAAATTTCATATGTGAATTTTTGATATATTTTTTGTATTGAATTATTATGAAAAATTAAGTAATTTCGTTGGAATTCTTTTTTTTTCCACTCTTAGTCTGGTCATAAGAGTCTCAGTTACTTGTAGATTGGCGAGGATATGACCCTTGTAGACGGAGGAACTCCATGCAGAGCACTGATATAAACACACACACACACACACACATACACACACACACACACACACACACACACACACACACACACATTACACACACACATACACACACACACACACACACACACACATACACACACACACACACAAGTGCACATACACACACACATACATACACACACACATACATACACACACACGCACATACATACATACAAACATACATGCATACATACATACATACATACGCACATACATACATACATACATACATACATACATACATACATACATACACACACACATGCATACACACATACATACATACATACATACATACATACATGCATACATACATAAACACACACAGACACACACATACATACACACACACACACACACACACACACACACACACACACACACACACACACATTAAGTTTATCTTCACGTCATATCATATGAACTTGTTCATTTGGATACTTTCATGTTAAAATACTTATTTTTTCCAATCCATATCATCTTTTGCAGTATCTTGGTGGATTAAGGATGTAAAACTAGGAAAGAATAAACTTACAATATGATAGCTAGAGACTGAGTGTGAACGAATGTGGCCTTTTCTCTGTCTCTCTTTCCCTGGCGCTACCTTGCTGAAGGAGGGAGGAGCGATGGTGTTCTTTCCCGTAGGGGCGGGGTAGTAGCGACGGGAATGGATGAAGGCAAGCATGTATGACTATGTACGTGTATGTGATGACATCATTACATGGAGATTCCTCTATAATATCGTTTCTACTTTAGATCTTTCATATTCCTGCAGGAGGTCCACTCGCTCGCAAGAAACTACGAACACCAGAATGGAAAGCACAACTTGGGGAAAAAAAGAAAGAAAGAGAAATCGTCCTGGAGCATTTGCAGCTTTGAACTTCAATTCACAAGTAAGTATTTGGACATTTTCCTTACCTGATGGTGAACAATGAGAGATTGCTAAATTTAATGTATGTATGTATGTATTTAATGTATGTATGTATGTATTTAATGTATGTATGTATGTATGTATTTAATGTATGTATGTATGTATTTAATGTATGTATGTATGTATTTAATGTATGTATGTATGTATGTATTTAATGTATGTATGTATGTATTTAATGTATGTATGTATGTATTTAATGTATGTATGTATGTATTTAATGTATGTATGTATGTATGTATTTAATGTATGTATGTATGTATTTAATGTATGTATGTATGTATTTAATGTATGTATGTATGTATTTAATGTATGTATGTATGTATTTAATGTATGTATGTATGTATGTATTTAATGTATGTATGTATGTAGGTAAGTCTGGAGAACATAAGGTTGGCATTCGTATCCCACTCGAATATAACTGTGAGTCTTAATGTCTTGTCAATTTATCATAATTGGTATTGGTTAATTATTATAATTGGTGTTGGTTAATTATTATCCCATACTGGGCTTAAAAATATTATTAACAACAACTGATTGGATTGACTGGTAATAATATATAAACTCATTATCAGTTTTAAAATAGGTTATAAACATTTTATTGTATATACAATTCATCAAGTAAATTCGTTAAAATTTGTTATTAAATATTTATAAGATAATAAAAAAGCAGTTTAAATGAACTCTAAACAAGGAATTTTAGGACCATAATAATGTGATAATTGTTTTTATATGAAATATGTTAATAAGCCAAGTCGTAGAAAACTAGAACAGTGTTGTTACAGGGGAAACTAAAGAAACATTTAAACAGTTTTACCTCTCAAGACATACCATCATTGACTAAAAGTGACGTAGTGTTATACTTATTTGTGGCTGTGTTGGATTTCCTCTCTTTCAGCTGTTTGGCCTTTTACACCTCTATTATTTTCACCCAAACAGTTGTTAGATTTTTTTTTGAAAAGCTAAAGTTAAAGTTACTTAAGTTTCTTAGCTTCTTGTTCTTGTAATCATTCTGGAGAGAGAGGGTTTGCCCTTGTCTCCTCACACACTGATGCTTAATCAATATATGTTGACTTCCTGTTGATGAATTTGCCGACATGTTTTAAAATAACAGAACCCGAATGGAAATCCTTAACTGATTTCCATCTACACTCTTCAGATTTTTGTTAAACTTGTGTATGACGAAGATGGGAAATTAAGCTGCTAGTGTTAGTGCCGGGGAGGAGGGGTTAGAGAGGGGGATCTCGTGGTGCTGCTATAGGAGAGACGAAGTGTCTGCAGGAGAGGAGTAATGAAGAGGTGTCTCTCTTAGAACTCCAAGCCAAAAAGAGAAGAGGTTTCAGTCACACGGTATGATTGGAAGAGGAGGTGGGCAGATACAAGGATCTCGTGGTGCTGCTATAGGAGAGACGAAGTGTCTGCAGGAGAGGAGTAATGAAGAAGTATCTCTCTCAGAACTCCAAGCCAAAAAGAGAAGAGGTTTCAGTCACACGGTATGATTGGAAGAGGAGGTGGGCAGAGACAGGGATCTCGTGGTGCTGCTATAGGAGAGACGAAGTGTCTGCAGGAGAGGAGTAATGAAGTGTCTCTCTCAGAACTCCAAGCCAAAAAGAGGTTTCAGTCACACGGTATGATTGGAAGAGGAGGTGGGCAGAGACAGGGATCTCGTGGTGCTGCTATAGGAGAGACGAAGTGTCTGCAGGAGAGGAGTAATGAAGAAGTGTCTCTCTCAGAACTCCAAGCCAAAAAGAGAAGAGGTTTCAGTCACACGGTATGATTGGAAGAGGAGGTGGGCAGAGACAGGGATCTCGTGGTGCTGCTATAGGAGAGACGAAGTGTCTGCAGGAGAGGAGTAATGAAGAAGTGTCTCTCTCAGAACTCCAAGCCAAAAAGAGAAGAGGTTTCAGTCACACGGTATGATTGGAAGAGGAGGTGGGCAGAGACAGGGATCTCGTGGTGCTGCTATAGGAGAGACGAAGTGTCTGCAGGAGAGGAGTAATGAAGAAGTGTCTCTCTCAGAACTCCAAGCCAAAAAGAGAAGAGGTTTCAGTCACACGGTATGATTGGAACCTGAGTAAACAGAGAACCATTTATCTACTCCTCTTTGACCGTCTTCACATGACATGTCTGACGGCGCACGGCTTCTGAAGCTGATTGGTCCATCTTCTGTCAAGTGTGTTGTCGTTAGGCGTTGTATACAACGGAAGATGAAGCTTGTTGTCGTCGTAGGATGTAGTGAGGTGCAAACGTAGCCTAGGACTGACCCAAACGTAGCCTAAGTCTGAGCCAACGTAGCCTAGGTCTGAGCCAAACGTAGCCTAGGGCTGACCAAACATAGCCTAAGTCTGAGCCAACGTAGCCTAGGACTGACCCAAACGTAGCCTAGGGCTGACCCAAACGTAGCCTAGGTCTGACCAAACGTATCCTAGGGCTATACCAAACGTAGCCTAAGCCAAACGTAGCTTAGGACATACCAAACGTAGCCTAGGTCTGAGCCAAACGTAGCCTAGGCTTAAGGAAAAAACCTTCCACCATTAAACCTGAATATGTGGCTGGAAAAATTAACTGCCCAATAAGAGTGTGTGAGGAAGGCGTGTGTGTGTGTGTGTGTGTGTGTGTGTGTGTGTTGACATTGATGTTTTCCTTTAAGAGAGGCTGTTTTGCATTGATAACTGGCGACTCCATCATCATTACGGGCTTTTGGGAGTGTGTGGTGGCTACGTGGGGCTCGGGTGGGCTGGGCTGGCTTTTGAAGATGGCCCCCAGCTCCATCTGTGAGTGTGGAGGAGCCATCTGGCAGCGCCTCTCTAGAGGGCGAATATGAGCCTTAAGAATGGAAAGGTGTTCTCAGATCTTCCCTCATCTGTCTGGGCCACTGTGCCAATAATGGCACACGAAATAGGGCTAGTCAGTCGCTTGGGGTTGTGCCAATAATGGCACACGAAATAGGGCTAGTCAGTCGCTTGGGGGTTGTGCCAATAATGGCACACGAAATAGGGCTAGTCAGTCGCTTGGGGGTTGTGCCAATAATGGCACACAAAATAGGGCCAGTCAGTCGCCTGGGGTTGTGCCAATAATGGCACACGAAATAGGGCTGGTCAGTCTCTTGGGGGTTGTGCCAATAATGGCACACGAAATAGGGCTAGTCAGTCGCCTGGGGTTGTGCCAATAATGGCACACGAAATAGGACTAGTCAGTCGCCTGGGGTTGTGCCAATAATGGCACACGAAATAGGGCCAGTCAGTCGCTTGGGGTTGTGCCAATAATGGCACACGAAATAGGGCTAGTCAGTCGCCTGGGGTTGTGCCAGTAATGGCACACGAAATAGGGCTAGTCAGTCGCCTGGGGTTGTGCCAATAATGGCACACGAAATAGGGCTAGTCAGTCGCTTGGGGTTGTGCCAATAATGGCACACGAAATAGGGCTAGTCAGTCGCCTGGGGTTTGTGCCAATAATGGCACACGAAATAGGGCTAGTCAGTCTCTTGGGGGTTGTGCCAATAATGGCACACGAAATAGGGCTAGTCAGTCGCCTGGGGTTGTGCCAATAATGGCACACGAAATAAGGCTAGTCAGTCGCTTGGGGGTTGTGCCAATAATGGCACACGAAATAGGGCTAGTCAGTCGCTTGGGGGTTGTGCCAATAATGGCACACGAAATAGGGCTAGTCAGTCGCCTGGGGTTGTGCCAATAATGGCACACGAAATAGGGCTAGTCAGTCGCTTGGGGGTTGTGCCAATAATGGCACACGAAATAGGGCTGGTCAGTCTCTTGGGGGTTGTGCCAATAATGGCACACGAAATAGGGCTAGTCAGTCGCTTGGGGTTGTGCCAATAATGGCACACGAAATAGGGCTAGTGGGTAAATAACCTTCTTCATGATAGTTTCCTGTTAATATCGTTTTCTTCCATTTGACTGAGGAAGTATGAGGCTTATCATGCATAACTAAAGCAGAAATTAAACTAATCTTTATATTGTATTGTTTTATAGATTATTTTGAAGTTTAGTATATTACATTTTAGTACTTTATAATTTAGATAGTAATTATATTTATCAACATATATTAATAAGTGAAAATATGGAAGTAATTGCTAAAACTGACATAAATATGTAATACTAAATTTCAAAAACTAAAAATGTAATATATATTTTCTCGGTGGCATGACGACATTAGACAATTATTTATGAACAAATAATGTTTGGATGCGTATTGCACGCAGTAACACAATTATCACGAGTATTTATAGGATTTCGGTGGTGAGGTAACGCCAGAAATGGATGAATGCAAGAATGTATGAATATGTACATGTGTATGTATGTAACGTCCTCATAAATGTATGTGTATGTTGATATATATGTATGTATATGTGCGTATGTGGGCGTTTATATATATATATATATATATATATATATATATATATATATATATATATATATATATATATATATATATATATTCTTTTTCACACTATTCACCATTTCCCGCATTAGCGAGGTAGCGTTAAGAACAGAGGACTGGACCTTTGAGGGAATATCCTCACCTGGCCCCCTTCTCTGTTCCTTCTTTTGGAAAATTAAAAAAAAAAAGCAAGAGGGGAGGAATTCCAGGCCCCCGATCCCTTCCCTTTTAGTCGCCTTCTACGACACGCAGGGAATACGTGGGAAGTATTCTTTCTTCCCTATCCCCAGGGATATATATATATATATATATATATATATATATATATATATATATATATATATATATATATATATATATATATATGAGTGGATGGGCCATTCTTCGTCCGTTTCCTGGCGCTACCTCGCCGACGCGGGAAACAGCGATTATGTATAGAAAAAAAGAAATAAATCATTAATGAAGGTTAAGAAACAGGTGTACTTATGAGACCACAGACTCTTTGACAATGATTTTTATGAAGAGAAAAAGAAGAAAAAAATGGTATGCTTTATGCATACATACTATCAAAAATGGACAAAGAAAAAATAAAAATGGATTCGCTTCCATATATTTAGCAATGTCCAATTTTGTGCTAATGAAATAGCATTTACATGAGTGATATTTACCTTTGTAATAAGACGAATGACGTATGTGCCACTCATGTTTGTTGTACAGCTGTGTGTTGTTCTCCAGCTGTGGGATATGTTGCCCCACATGTTTGTTCTACTGTGGGATATGTTGCCCCACATGTTTGTTCTACTGTGGGATATGTTGCCCCACATGTTTGTTCTCCAGCTGTGGGATATGTTGCCCCACATGTTTGGTCTACTGTGGGATATTCTACTGTGGGATATGTTGCCCCACATGTTTGTTCTACTGTGGGATATGTTGTCCCTCATGTTTGTTCTACTGTGGGATATGTTGCCCCACATGTTTGTTCTCCAGCTGTGGGATATGTTGCCCCACATGTTTGTTCTCCAGCTGTGGGATATGTTGCCCCACATGTTTGTTCTCCAGCTGTGGGATATGTTGCCCCACATGTTTGTTCTCCAGCTGTGGCTTATGTTGCCCCACATGTTTGTTCTACTGTGGGATATGTTGCCCCTCATGTTTGTTCTCCAGCTGTGGGATATGTTGCCCCACATGTTTGTTCTACTGTGGGATATGTTGCCCCACATGTTTGTTCTACTGTGGGATATGTTGCCCCACATGTTTGTTCTCCAGCTGTGGGATATGTTGCCCCACATGTTTGTTCTACTGTGGGATATGTTGCCCCACATGTTTGTTCTCCAGCTGTGGGATATGTTGCCCCACATGTTTGTTCTACTGTGGGATATGTTGTCCCACATGTTTGTTCTACTGTGGGATATGTTGCCCCACATGTTTGTTCTCCAGCTGTGGGATATGTTGCCCCACATGTTTGTTCTACTGTGGGATATGTTGCCCCACATGTTTGTTCTCCAGCTGTGGGATATGTTGCCCCACATGTTTGTTCTACTGTGGGATATGTTGCCCCACATGTTTGTTCTCCAGCTGTGGGATATGTTGCCCCACATGTTTGTTCTACTGTGGGATATGTTGCCCCACATGTTTGTTCTACTGTGGGATATGTTGCCCCACATGTTTGTTCTCCAGCTGTGGGATATGTTGCCCCACATGTTTGTTCTCCAGCTGTGGGATATGTTGCCCCACATGTTTGTTCTACTGTGGGATATGTTGCCCCACATGTTTGTTCTACTGTGGGATATGTTGCCCCACATGTTTGTTCTACTGTGGGATATGTTGCCCCACATGTTTGTTCTCCAGCTGTGGGATATGTTGCCCCACATGTTTGTTCTACTGTGGGATATGTTGTCCCACATGTTTGTTCTACTGTGGGATATGTTGCCCCACATGTTTGTTCTCCAGCTGTGGGATATGTTGCCCCACATGTTTGTTCTACTGTGGGATATGTTGCCCCACATGTTTGTTCTCCAGCTGTGGGATATGTTGCCCCACATGTTTGTTCTCCAGCTGTGGGATATGTTGCCCCACATGTTTGTTCTACTGTGGGATATGTTGCCCCACATGTTTGTTCTCCAGCTGTGGGATATGTTGCCCCACATGTTTGTTCTCCAGCTGTGGGATATGTTGTCCCACATGTTTGTTCTACTGTGGGATATGTTGCCCCACATGTTTGTTCTACTGTGGGATATGTTGCCCCACATGTTTGTTCTCCAGCTGTGGGATATGTTGCCCCACATGTTTGTTCTCCAGCTGTGGGATATGTTGCCCCACATGTTTGTTCTCCAGCTGTGGGATATGTTGCCCCACATGTTTGTTCTACTGTGGGATATGTTGCCCCACATGTTTGTTCTACTGTGGGATATGTTGCCCCACATGTTTGTTCTCTAGCTGTGGGATATGTTGCCCCACATGTTTGTTCTCCAGCTTTGGGATATGTTGCCCCACATGTTTGTTCTCCAGCTGTGGGATATGTTGCCCCACATGTTTGTTCTCCAGCTGTGGGATATGTTGCCCCACATGTTTGTTCTACTGTGGGATATGTTGCCCCACATGTTTGTTCTCCAGCTGTGGGATATGTTGCCCCACATGTTTGTTCTACTGTGGGATATGTTGCCCCACATGTTTGTTCTACTGTGGGATATGTTGCCCCACATGTTTGTTCTCCAGCTGTGGGATATGTTGCCCCACATGTTTGTTCTCCAGCTGTGGGATATGTTGCCGCACATGTTTGTTCTCCAGCTGTGGGATATGTTGCCGCACATGTTTGTTCTCCAGCTGTGGGATATGTTGCCCCACATGTTTGTTCTCCAGCTGTGGGATATGTTGTCCCACATGTTTGTTTACACATTTGGAGAGATGGTCTTCGTATTCTTCAGCAGCTGAGAATTTACAGTGATTGTTTCTTTAGCCTCCTTCCCCAAATTAATCCCTCCTCCTCCTCTCTTCACTCCTTCTATCTTTTCCTCCTCCCCCACCTCTCTTCACTCCTTCTATCTTTTCCTCCTCCCCCACCTCTCTTCACTCCTTCTATCTTTTCCCTTACATATGAGATATAGTTAACTTTTGACTTTAATGGTTATAATGGGTTCTCCTTATCCTTTGACTTGGCTATAGAGGGTCGACATGGAACTTGACACACAGGAGATGGTGCATGAAGACCAGGTAGGTGATAGATTGTTATAATAGATCGTTATAAAAGTCCCGCTAACATATTCGCTGTAGCGGGATAGAAAAATTGTATTTTATATTTCCGGTAGTACAAATAATAAGTTTCAAGATTGCAAATAATAACATGATATAATATATATGTCTATAAAATATAA
Organism: Panulirus ornatus; assembly: GCF_036320965.1. Lineage (NCBI taxonomy): Eukaryota > Metazoa > Arthropoda > Malacostraca > Decapoda > Palinuridae > Panulirus > Panulirus ornatus. Next base: position 5,836,425 of record NC_092284.1, read on the forward strand.
TTATGTAAAGAAATGAATTAATTATTTACATTCTTATTATTCACTACATCAACTTAAGTTTTTTAATTTTGATGTATTTACACTAAAAGGAAAAAAAGATCTATTATAGGATATTATTATAAGGTAAAATTTGAGTATCATTATATAACTTTAGATTTCAAGTGCCTTTGCAACGCTGTTTGGATCTTAGGACATTCGCAGTCCATGATCTGTCTATGTATCTGTGAAGATACATAAGAAAGATACATACATTGATCAAGGTGATATCATGTATTAGGGAAGGTGTAAGGTTAATTAGTGGAAAAAAAAAGGTGGTTAAAACACTTGTAAGTAATCAACAGATCTCATAAAACTCCTCACTCATTGGTCAAAATGTATAGCAGAATTATGTGGGTCATTTCAGTCATGTTTGTATTACTGTATTACTATATACATTCCTTCCTGAAGCTCATATTGGATTTGGATAATTTAGTATAGTTTGTATATTCTCTGAGTACAGAGTAAAACAGGTGAAATATGGACAAATGTATTCAATTTTTATTACTGAATATGTGTGTTTGTGTGTGTGTGTGTGTGTGTGTGTGTGTGTGTGTGTGTGTGTGTGTGTGTGTGTAAAATGTGATCAATAAAGTCATTTCAAATTGATTCAATTGGTGGATGGTCGTCTTGGCTCAAGGTTGATCGGCTGCTATGGTTTCCTAACGCCATGAAGGTCAAACTACATCGGCAAACCAAAGAATCTGTAAAACCTTCAGGTGTTCAGGTTAATTGTACGACCATACACATCAGGTGTTGACTTTAGTTCTACGACCATATACATTCTCACTTATGTATATGGCTTCTTTATAACGTTTGTAATAGTCGTAGTAGAAGGGACTTTATGCCTTGTATATGTAATATTGACCTTCTCTTACGTGCCATGTATAGCGAATCATGACAGACGAACAGCATGTGAATTGGACTGAGGCAAATCACTATATTTTACTATAGTGTACCCAGAATACATTGATATTTACATACGTTTTCTTTGATCACTTGACATGAAAATTTGTTTTCTGTAATAGTTTTTAAGGGAAAACTATAGTAAATATATTTATATTTTAATCTTGAGTCGGATGATTGCTCACATCCCTTTGAGCACGATGGTACGACCCTCAGGTATGATGATCATGCATGAACGTCATGTCAAAAGATCGTGCCATTAAGATTTAAGGTTTTAACTTGTATAATGTACATATTATACATAATCCATTATGAATATTTACGTCGTTGCTAATACTAATAATAATGCTAATGATAATAATAATGCTAGTAAATGTTTGGACTCCAATGGCCTTCTTGATGATGAAGAAAACGAGTGTTCCAGTGGGTACAGTCCAGCACGTAGTGTTCCAGTGGGTACAGTCCAGCATGTAGTGTTACAGTGGGTACAGTCCAGCACGTAGTGTTCCAGTGGGTACAGTCCAGCATGTAGTGTTACAGTGGGTACAGTCCAGCACGTAGTGTTCCAGTGGGTACAGTCCAGCACGTAGTGTTACAGTGGGTACAGTCCAGCATGTAGTGTTCCAGTGGGTACAGTCCAGCACGTAGTGTTACAGTGGGTACAGTCCAGCACGTAGTGTTACAGTGGGTACAGTCCAGCACGTAGTGTTACAGTGGGTACAGTCCAGCATGTAGTGTTCCAGTGGGTACAGTCCAGCACGTAGTGTTACAGTGGGTACAGTCCAGCATGTAGTGTTACAGTGGGTACAGTCCAGCATGTAGTGTTACAGTGGGTACAGTCCAGCACGTAGTGTTACAGTGGGTACAGTCCAGCATGTAGTGTTCCAGTGGGTACAGTCCAGCATGTAGTGTTACAGTGGGTACAGTCCAGCACGTAGTGTTACAGTGGGTACAGTCCAGCATGTAGTGTTCCAGTGGGTACAGTCCAGCATGTAGTGTTACAGTGGGTACAGTCCAGCACGTAGTGTTACAGTGGGTACAGTCCAGCACGTAGTGTTACAGTGGGTACAGTCCAGCATGTAGTGTTCCAGTGGGTACAGTCCAGCACGTAGTGTTCCAGTGGGTACAGTCCAGCACATAGTGTTCCAGTGGGTACAGTCCAGCACGTAGTGTTACAGTGGGTACAGTCCAGCTCGTAGTGTTACAGTGGGTACAGTCCAGCTCGTAGTGTTCCAGTGGGTACAGTCCAGCATGTAGTGTTCCAGTGGGTACAGTCCAGCTCGCAGTGTTCCAGTGGGTACAGTCCAGCATGTAGTGTTACAGTGGGTACAGTCCAGCTCGCAGTGTTCCAGTGGGTACAGTCCAGCACGTAGTGTTACAGTGGGTACAGTCCAGCTCGCAGTGTTCCAGTGGGTACAGTCCAGCATGTAGTGTTACAGTGGGTACAGTCCAGCTCGCAGTGTTCCAGTGGGTACAGTCCAGCTCGCAGTGTTCCAGTGGGTACAGTCCAGCACGTAGTGTTACAGTGGGTACAGTCCAGCACGTAGTGTTACAGTGGGTACAGTCCAGCATGTAGTGTTACAGTGGGTACAGTCCAGCATGTAGTGTTACAGTGGGTACAGTCCATCATGTAGTGTTACAGTGGGTACAGTCCAGCATGTAGTGTTACAGTGGGTACAGTCCAGCACGTAGTGTTACAGTGGGTACAGTCCAGCACGTATGTGTTCAGTGGGTACAGTCCAGCATGTAGTGTTACAGTGGGGTACAGTCCAGCACGTAGTGTTACAGTGGTTACGTCCAGCACATAGGTGGTTACAGTGGGTACAGTCAGCATGTAGTGTTACAGTGGTACAGTCAGCTTGTAGTGTTACAGTGGGTACTAGTCCAGCATGTAGTGTTACAGGTGGGTAAAGTCCAGCGACGTAGTGTTACAGTGGTACAGTCCAGCATGTAGTGTTACAGTGGGTAAAGTCAGCACGTAGTGTTACAGTGGGTACAGTCAGCATGTAGTGTTACAGTGGGTACAGTCCAGCATGTAGTGTTACAGTGGGTACAGTCCAGCACGTAGTGTTACAGTGGGTACAGCCACACTTGTCGAAGTTATTTGCCAGGTTTTAAAAATTACCTAAGTTTGTGATAATATTTATCTAAACGTTTTCTTTGAACTTTTGAGTTTCGTTTTTTGTAGTAGTGTAGGACGGGGGACTTTCTCAGAGCTATATTTCCTATATAGATCCAGATTATTGATTCCATCCATCTACCCCGATGCTATGACCCGACGTCTATTCAAGCAGCTCCCGTTGATCATATAAGAACTTGGAGAAGGATATACGCTGCTTTGACTCCCTTTCTCGTTCACTTTTTCCATTCTCTGAATGTCGTCTTGTTCGGGGAGATGTGAACTATCGTCAATATTAATCAGTTACCATAACGCTGATAGTCCTGAGTCGTCAGACGTCCAATTTGGGTTCACTGATCCTTTATCCCAGTCCTCGACCAGGTTCCTCATTGTACACCTTATCACACCCGCTACACTGTATTCTATACACAGAGAAAAACAAAGGAATTCAAACAGCAGTAGATCATTGTATCTATTCGAGGCTGTTTATGGTTGTAGAAGTTATTAATGAGGTAAAAGGTCGAAGGTATACAGATAATTCAAGGAGAATAACCTATAGGCTGTTAGTGTGACTGAAGAGGTGCAATTGATGCAAGTCGTGGTTCAAAAGCGAAGTGTTTATTGATTCTGTTCTTAAACTTAACTGTAGTTTAAACTGCTTTCAGTCAATCTGTTCGGTAGATTATTCCTTTCGTTAACAATCCTGTTGAAGAAAAGGTACTTTGCCTCATTCGTGGTAAAATGTTTGTCTCCGAGTTTGTATCTAACAATACTATAAAGAATATCTTAATCAGGAACTCGCCCGAAAGTTCTGCAGGCTGTGTTTATAGAGTACCATGTCAAAATTGGGATATGCTTTATGTGGGACAGACTGGTAAGGATCTTTCTGTTAGACTTAAGTAACATAGATATAGTATAAGAACGGGGCAAGAATCAAATTTCTTGTTTAATCATGTTAAAAACTATGATCATTGTAATGACAGGAGAAATGCCATCTCAGTTTTTAACTCTTGCTCCTGTACCACGAGAAACATAATTGAATCTTCTATTATCTAATACACAAAGAATCGTAACTTTAACATCAGTGAAGGTCTATATAAATTGGATAGCTTTATTGTTGATAAAGTTTGTAAACAGTTCCCTTTCTTGTCCACCTAATAAATTTTATGATACGCGTGTTGCCAGACTTGAACGCACCCAACCTTCATTCGGATAATCATTTGTTTACCAAATAGCATCCTAGCTACATCTCTTCCATGTATATCAACTGATTGTTATTTTTCATTCATGTATTTTCCCAGATGATATGATTATTGCACGAAAGTGCACTTGGGAACATAAAGGAAGAGGATCATTGATGAGGTATATGACACAGCTCATATATATTTTCTTATAACATTCTCAACAGTTTTTCTTTTTTACCTACAATTCGTTCAAATGATCAATCCATTATTCTCATATATCGTTTCCTAATCTCTTTCAAAATTCCAGATCAAAAGCTTTTAAACTGGGGCCCCAGCATTCAACTGTGCCATAAATCTAATTGGAAAGCAATTTGTTGAATGAGCAAAAAAATATATTTTCCTGTTTGCTGTTCATATTAGAAGTACACAACATTGAAGCTTGATGTGGCATCTTTCTGCTTAGGGTAAACTATATTCATTTATTATACTTAATCGCCGTCTCCCGCGTTAACGAGGTAGCGCAAGGAAACAGACGTGGAATGGCCCAACCCACCCACATACACATGTATATACATACACGCCCACACCCACGCACATATACATATATATATACAATTCAACGTATACATACATATAGATACACAGACATATACATATATATGAGTACGTATTCATATTTGCTGCCTTCATCCATTTCCGTCGCCACCCCCGCCACATATGAAATAAACTATATATAAGTTATGTATTATATATGTCTGTTGGTTCGTCCGCCTCCCACACCAGTCCATATAGGTGGACTGAATGGAAAGGAACTATTGTGAAGTATTTTTTTCAAGACTCTTAAGGACAAGTTTTGGCAAGAGAGTAATTTAGAAAATGTCTCTATAAAACATTCCATGCCAATTGATGTCACACGGTTCAACTTTGTCTTTAGAACGCGCGTTTTTTTTTCTTTTTTTTCGTCTTGGCATCATTGAATTTCACTTTTATGGCTGATTTTAAGGAGTTCGAAATCTTCCACTACCCCCAGTTTTATGTAGGGTCTAGGACACGATAGCCCGGAGTGTCTGTATCTAATAGATATCTTTTATAAAGCATTTTAGAGAATTCTTTACGACCAAAGAAGTAATTGGAAGATTGCAACACGTATATGAATATGTCTCATGTCTCAACGAAGTATTTGGAAGATTGCAACACGTATATGAATAATTCTCATGTCTCAACGAAATATTTGGAAGATTGCAACACGTATATGAATAATTCTCATGTCTCAACGAAATATTTGGAAGATTGCAACACGTATATGAATATTTCTCATGTCTCAACGCAGATGTGGGTGCCAACCGTAGCCTATGGGAGATGAATGCTCTCCCAGGCAGTAGGAGACGTTTGCCATATGTCTCCAGGTCCATTTTTTCTTAGCTTCGACAGGCCCACTGGTATCCGAGGGATGACCATATTTTAGGTCAATGTTGATATATTTTCTCTGAATGTTTGTTATCTTCGTTTTTTTCCCCTCCGCTATTCACTTCTGCTTGTATATCAACTGAGTGTTATATTTCTCTCTTGTGTCTCCCCTGATGATGATGTGATTATGACACGGAAGTGCACTTGGGAATAGCTACGTTGTATATCAACTGATGGTTTTATTTCTCTCGTGTGTCTCCCCTGATGATATGATTATGACACGAAAGTGCACCTGGGAATAGCTACATCTCTTCGTTGTATATCAACTGACTGTTATATTTCTCTCCTGTGTCTCCCCTGATGATGTGATTATGACACGAAAGTGCACTTGGGAATAGCTACATCTCTTCGTTGTATATCACCTGATGGTTTTATTTCTCTCTTGTGTCTTCCCTGATGATGATGTGATTATGACACGAAAGTGCACTTGGGAATAGCTACATCTCTTCGTTGTATATCAACTGATGGTTTTATTTCTCTCTTGTGTCTCCCCTGATGATGTGATTATGACACGAAAGTGCACCTGGGAAAAGCATCATCTCTTCGTTGTATATCAACTAAGTTATTTTTCTCTCTTGTGTCTCCCCTGATGATGTGATTATGACACGAAAGTGCACCTGGGAAAAGCATCGTCTCTTCGTTGTATATCAACTAAGTTATTTTTCTCTCTTGTGTCTCCCCTGATGATGTGATTATGACACGAAAGTGCACCTGGGAAAAGCATCGTCTCTTTGTTGTATATCAACTAACTTATATTTCTCTCTTGTGTCTCCCCTGACGCGTTCAATCTTGATCCTTTCCAAACAGGGGAAGGCAATGTCGACTTGATTTCACACAGTTTGCTCTCCCAAAAAAACCGCTTCATCGACTCAGTAGCTTGGATTTACATAGTTTAAGTCCCGGATCCTTTTTCTTTATATCTGGGTGTCCAAACACGTCACCAACCAACCCACCTCCCATTTTCTGAAAAAAAACCCCTTCTTGCTTTGCAATGCTAATGTGACACAGGAGGTCAGAGGTGCGAGGGAATTAAAAGAAATAGAAAAGAAAATGAAGAAAAATCATGGTTCACAAGTGAGGCGGAACGAGATAAGGTGGTCAACGAAGGGATGGGATGGTCAACGAAGGGATGGGATGGTCAACGAAGAGATGGGATGGTCAACGAAGGGATGGGGTGGTCAACGAAGAGATGGGATGGTCAACGAAGGGATGGGATGGTCAACGAAGAGATGGGATGGTCAACGAAGGGATGGGATGGTCAACGAAGGGATGGGATGGTCAACGAAGGGATGGGATGGTCAACGAAGGGATGGGATGGTCAACGAAGGGATGGGATAGTCAACGAAGAGATGGGATGGTCAACGAAGGGATGGGATGGTCAACGAAGGGATGGGATGGTCAACGAAGGGATGGGATGGTTAACGAAGGTATGGGATGGTCAATGAAGAGATGGGATGCTCAACGAAGAGATGGGATGGTCAACGAATGGATGGGATGGTCAACGAAGGGATGGGATGGTCAACGAAGGGATGGGATGGTCAACGAAGGGATGGGATGGTCAACGAAGGGATCGGGATGGTCAACGAAGGGATGGGATGGTTAACGAAGGTATGGGATGGTCAATGAAGAGATGGGATGCTCAACGAAGAGATGGGATGGTCAACGAATGGATGGGATGGTCAACGAAGGGATGGGATGGTCAACGAAGGGATGGGATGGGCAACGAAGAGATGGGATGGTCAACGAAGGGATGGGATGGTCAACGAAGAGATGGGATGGTTAGCGAAGGTATGGGATGGTCAATGAAGAGATGGGATGCTCAACGAAGGGATGGGATGGTCAACGAATGGATGGGATGGTCAACGAAGGGATGGGATGGTCAACGAAGGGATGGGATGGTCAACGAAGAGATGGGATGGTCAGCGAAGGGATGGGATGGTCAACGAAGGAATGGGATGGTCAACGAAGAGATGGGATGGTCAACGAAGGGATGAGATAGTCAACGAAGAGATGGGATGGTCAACGAAGGGATGGGATGGTCAACGAAGGGATGGGATAGTCAACGAAGGGATAGGATGGTCAACGAACGGATGGGATGGTCAACGAAGAGATGGGATGGTCAGCGAAGGGATGGGATGGTCAACGAAGGAATGGGATGGTCAACGAAGAGATGGGATGGTCAACAAAGGGATGGAATGGTCAACGAAGAGATGGGATGGTCAACGAAGGGATGGGATGGTCAACGAAGGAATGGGATGGTCAACGAAGAGATGGGATGGTCAACAAAGGGATGGAATGGTCAACGAAGAGATGGGATGGTCAAGGAAGGGATAGGATGGTCAACGAAGGTATGGGATGGTCAACGAAGAGATGACGGGTGGTGTGGGGTCCTTGACACACTTGAATATATATATATATATATATATATATATATATATATATATATATATATATATATATATATATATATATATATATATATTTTCTTTCTTTTAAACTATTCGCCATTTCCCGCGTTAGCGCGGCAGCGTTAAGAACAGAGGACTGGGCCTTTGAGGGAATATCCTCACTTGGCCCCCTTCTCTGTTCCTTCTTTTGGAAAATTAAAAAAAAAAAACGAGAGGGGAGGATTTCCAGCCCCCCGCTCCCTCCCTTTTTAGTCGCCTTCTACGACACGCAGGGAATACGTGGGAAGTATTCTTTCTCCCCTATCCCCAGGGATATATATATATATATATATATATATATATATATATATATATATATATATAGAGAGAGAGAGAGAGAGAGAGAGAGAGAGAGAGAGAGAGAGAGAGAGAGAGACAATGGCCTGTTGTGCCAAGATGGCTTTCATTCCTATGGAGTGAGTATCTCTCTCTCTCTCTCTCTCTCTCTCTCTCTCTCTCTCTCTCTCTCTCTCTCTCTCTCTCCTCTCTCCCTCCCCCCTCTCTCTCTCTCTCTCTCTCTCTCTCTCTCCCTCCCTCCCTCCCTCCCTCCCTCCCTCCCTCTCTCCCTCCCTCCCTCCCTCTCTCCCTCCCTCCCTCCCTCCCACTCTCTCTCTCTCTCTCTCTCTCTCTCTCTCTCTCTCTCTCTCTCTCTCTCTCTCCCTCTCTCCCTCCCTCCCTCCCTCCCTCCCTCCCACTCTCTCTCTCTCTCTCTCTCTCTCTCTCTCTCTCTCTCTCTCTCTCTCTCTCTCTCTCTCTCTCTCCCTCTCTCCCTCCCTCCCTCCCTCCCTCCCTCCTTCCCACTCTCTCTCTCTCTCTCTCTCTCTCTCTCTCTCTCTCTCTCTCTCTCTCTCTCTCTCTCTCTCTCTCTCTCTCCCTCCCTCCCACTCTCTCTCTCTCTCTCTCTCTCTCTCTCTCTCTCTCTTTCTCTCTCTCTCTCTCTCTCCCTCCCTCCTCTCTCCCTCTCTCCCTCCCTCCCTCCCTCCCTCCCTCTCTCCCTCCCACTCTCTCTCTCTCTCTCTCTCTCTCTCTCTCTCTCTCTCTCTCTCTCCCTCTCTCCCTCCCTCCCTCCCTCCCTCCCTCCCTCCCTCTCTCCCTCCCACTCTCTCTCTCTCTCTCTCTCTCTCTCTCTCTCTCTCTCTCTCTCTCTCTCTCTCTCTCCCTCTCTCCCTCTCTCTCTCTCTCTCTCTCTCTCTCTCTCTCTCTCTCTCTCTCTCTCTCCCTACCCCTCCCTCCCTCTCTCTCTCTCTCTCTCTCTCTCTCTCTCTCTCTCTCTCTCTCTCTCTCTCTCTCTCTCTCTCTCTCTCATGCCATCATCACGTCACCTTGATTATCTGTTCCACACACCTCTCTCTCTCCCTAATGTTGCCGGTGTTCCCATATCATTCTCTCGTTAACCTCGTTAATCTCCCTGATGGTGCCAGTGTGTTGTGCTGACAGTCTCCCTGGAGCGTAAGTACCCTCGTTAATCGCCTTGGAGTTGTCACTGGTGCCGCCATTCTCCCTGACACGCCTCGTTAATCTCCCTGGTGTGTCAGTAGCCTCGTTAATCTCCCTGGTGTGTCAGCAGCCTCGTTAATCTCCCTAGTGTGTCGGTAGCCTCGTTAATCTCCCTGGTGTGTCGGTAGCTTCGTTAATCTCCCTAGTGTGTCAGTAGCCTCGTTAATCTCCCTGATGTGTCGGCAGCCTCGTTAATCTCCCTGGTGTGTCTGTAGCCTCGTTAATCTCCCTGATGTGTCTGTTGCCTCGTTAATCTCCCAGCTGCGTCAGTAGCCTCGTTAATCACCCTGGTGTGTCGGTAGCCTCGTTAATCTCCCTGGTGTGTCTGTAGCCTCGTTAATCTCCCTGGTGTGTCTGTAGCCTCGTTAATCTCCCTGGTGTGTCTGTAGCTTCGTTAATCTCCCTGGTGTGTCGGTAGCCTCGTTAATCTCCCTGATGTGTCTGTAGCCTCGTTAATCTCCCTGGTGTGTCAGTAGCCTCGTTAATCTCCCTGGTGTGTCGGTAGCCTCGTTAATCTCCCTGGTGTGTCAGCAGCCTCGTTAATCTCCCTGGTGTGTCGGTAGCCTCGTTAATCTCCCTGGTGTGTCTGCAGCCTCGTTAATCTCCCTGATGTGTCGGTAGCCTCGTTAATCTCCCTGATGTGTCTGTTGCCTCGTTAATCTCCCAGCTGCGTCAGTAGCCTCGTTAATCACCCTGGTGTGTCGGTAGCCTCGTTAATCTCCCTGGTGTGTCAGTAGCCTCGTTAATCTCCCTGGTGTGTCTGCAGCCTCGTTAATCTCCCTGATGTGTCGGTAGCCTCGTTAATCTCCCTGATGTGTCTGTTGCCTCGTTAATCTCCCAGCTGCGTCAGTAGCCTCGTTAATCTCCCTGGTGTGTCGGTAGCCTCGTTAATCTCCCTGGTGTGTCAGTAGCCTCGTTAATCTCCCTGGTGTGTCGGTAGCCTCGTTAATCTCCCTGGTGTGTCAGCAGCCTCGTTAATCTCCCTGGTGTGTCGGTAGCCTCGTTAATCTCCCTGGTGTGTCTGCAGCCTCGTTAATCTCCCTGATGTGTCGGTAGCCTCGTTAATCTCCCTGATGTGTCTGTTGCCTCGTTAATCTCCCAGCTGCGTCAGTAGCCTCGTTAATCTCCCTGGTGTGTCGGTAGCCTCGTTAATCTCCCTGGTGTGTCTGTAGCCTCGTTAATCTCCCTGGTGTGTCTGTAGCCTTGCTAATCTCCCTGGTGTGTCTGTAGCTTCGTTAATCTCCCTGGTGTGTCGGTAGCCTCGTTAATCTCCCTGATGTGTCTGTAGCCTCGTTAATCTCCCTGATGTGTCGGTAGCCTCGTTAATCTCCCTGATGTGTCTGTAGCTTCGTTAATCTCCCTGTTGTGTCGGTAGCCTCGTTAATCTCCTTGATGTCAGTGGTGTGTCTGTAGCCTCGTTAATCTCCCTTGTGCGTCAGGAGCCTCGTTAATCTCCCAGATAGGAGGGAATATGTCCCCCTTCAACACAGTGATGTGGAGGGGCAGATAGGAGGGAATATGTCCCCCTTCAACACAGCGATGTGGAGGGGCAGATAGGAGGGAATATATCCCCCTTCAACACAGCGATGTGGAGGGCCAGATAGGAGGGAATATGTCCCCCTTCAACACAGCGATGTGGAGGGCCAGATAGGAGGGAATATGTCCCCCTTCAACACAGTGATGTGGAGGGCCAGATAGGAGGGAATATATCCCCCTTCAACACAGCGATGTGGAGGGGCAGATAGGAGGGAATATGTCCCCCTTCAACACAGCGATGTGGAGGGGCAGATAGGAGGGAATATGTCCCCCTTCAACACAGTGATGTGGAGGGCCAGATAGGAGGGAATATGTCCCCCTTCAACACAGTGATGTGGAGGGGCAGATAGGAGGGAATGTGCCCCTTCAACACAGCGATGTGGAGGGCCAGATAGGAGGGAATATATCCCCCTTCAACACAGCGATGTGGAGGGGCAGATTGGAGGAAATATGTCCCCCTTCAACACAGCGATGTGGAGGGGCAGATAGGAGGGAATATGTCCCCCTTCAACACAGTGATGTGGAGGGTCAGATAGGAGGGAATATGTCCCCCTTCAACACAGTGATGTGGAGGGTCAGATAGGAGGGAATATGTCCCCCTTCAACACAGCGATGTGGAGGGCCAGATAGGAGGGAATATGTCCCCCTTCAACACAGTGATGTGGAGGGCCAGATTAGAGGGAATATGTCCCCCTTCAACACAGTGATGTGGAGGGTCAGATAGGAGGGAATATGTCCCCCTTCAACACAGCGATGTGGAGGGCCAGATAGGAGGGAATATGTCCTCCTTCAACACAGCGATGTGGAGGGCCAGATAGGAGGGAATATGTCCTCCTTCAACACAGTGATGTGGAGGGCCAGATAGGAGGGAATATGTCCCCCTTCAACACAGTGATGTGGAGGGGCAGATAGGAGGGAATGTGCCCCTTCAACACATCGATGTGGAGGGTCAGATAGGAGGGAATATGTCCCCCTTCAACACAGCGATGTGGAGGGGCAGATAGGAGGGAATATGTCCCCCTTCAACACAGTGATGTGGAGGGCCAGATTAGAGGGAATATGTCCCCCTTCAACACAGTGATGTGGAGGGCCAGATAGGAGGGAATGTGCCCCTTCAACACAGCGATGTGGAGGGCCAGATAGGAGGGAATGCGCCCCTTCAACACAGTGATGTGGAGGGGCAGATAGGAGGGAATATGTCCCCCTTCAACACAGTGATGTGGAGGGGCAGATAGGAGGGAATATGTCCCCCCTTCAACACAGCGATGTGGAGGGCCAGATAGGAGGGAATGTGCCCCTTCAACAGATGGAGGGGCATGGATGGAACCGGATCAGAATAACAAACTGCCAGGGATTAAAGAAGACGTAGGCCAGCTGAGTGTCGACGCTCCCTCTCCACCACACAAATAAGAGTAGTTCTATCCTAGCTTGAAGAATCATCCAGGCTCAAAATAGACTGAGGGACGGTTCGAATTTGTGCCCGGGTGTCAACAGTGTCATGTGGTGCCAAATGTGTGTCATGTTGGAAACAAAAGTCCTCCCAGCCTCTCTCACAGTGTACTAGGTTGACAGCACGTCGACCCCCGTATACCACCTCGTTCCAATTCATTCTATCCTGTGCACATTTGGTGCCCTAATGGGGGTGGAAAACCGAACATATATATATATATATATATATATATATATATATATATATATATATATATATATATATATATATATATATATATACATCGTTATTTTTATACTTGATCGCCGTTTCCCGCCTTAGCGAGATAGAGCCAGCCCACAGTGAGACATGAAGACTAAATAAGTGAGTTGTCTTTTGAGAGAAAAAAAACGTCTTTCTTTTTAAAGGAGCATACATTTCCCTGCTACTTGGATGGAGCGCAACCTTGTACTTCCAACAGCCCTTGGGGAAAATACGGGGGAATGGAGGAATGGGTTATGGAGGAATGGGTTATGGAGGAATGGGGAATGGAGGAATGGGTTATGGAGGAATGGGTTATGGAGGAATGGGTTATGGAGGAATGGGGAATGGAGGAATGGGGAATGGAGGAATGGGTTATGGAGGAATGGGGAATGGAGGAATGGGTTATGGAGGAATGGGTTATGGAGGAATGGGTTATGGAGGAATGGGGAATGGAGGAATGGGGAATGGAGGAATGGGTTATGGAGGAATAGGTTATGGAGGAATGGGTTATGGAGGAATGGGGAATGGAGGAATGGGTTATGGAGGAATGGGTTATGGAGGAATGGGGAATGGAGGAATGGGTTATGGAGGAATGGGGAATGGAGGAATGGGTTATGGAGGAATGGGTTATGGAGGAATGGGGAATGGAGGAATGGGTTATGGAGGAATGGGGAATGGAGGAATGGGTTATGGAGGAATGGGTTATGGAGGAATGGGGAATGGAGGAATGGGTTATGGAGGAATGGGTTATGGAGGAATGGGTTATGGAGGAATGGGGAATGGAGGAATGGGTTGTGGAGGAATGGGGAATGGAGGAATGGGTTATGGAGGAATGGGGAATGGAGGAATGGGTTATGGAGGAATGGGTTATGGAGGAATGGGTTATGGAGGAATGGGGAATGGAGGAATGGGTTGTGGAGGAATGGGGAATGGAGGAATGGGTTATGGAGGAATGGGGAATGGAGGAATGGGTTATGGAGGAATGGGGAATGGAGGAATGGGTTATGGAGGAATGGGTTATGGAGGAATGGGGAATGGAGGAATGGGTTATGGAGGAATGGGTTATGGAGGAATGGGTTATGGAGGAATGGGGAATGGAGGAATGGGTTATGGAGGAATGGGTTATGGAGGAATGGGTTATGGAGGAATGGGGAATGGAGGAATGGGTTGTGGAGGAATGGGGAATGGAGGAATGGGTTATGGAGGAATGGGGAATGGAGGAATGGGTTATGGAGGAATGGGGAATGGAGGAATGGGTTATGGAGGAATAGGTTATGGAGGAATGGGTTATGGAGGAATGGGGAATGGAGGAATGGGTTATGGAGGAATGGGGAATGGAGGAATGGGTTATGGAGGAATGGGTTATGGAGGAATGGGGAATGGAGGAATGGGTTATGGAGGAATGGGGAATGGAGGAATGGGTTATGGAGGAATGGGGAATGGAGGAATGGGGAATGGAGGAATGGGTTATGGAGGAATGGGTTATGGAGGAATGGGTTATGGAGGAATGGGTTATGGAGGAATGGGGAATGGAGGAATGGGTTATGGAGGAATGGGGAATGGAGGAATGGGTTATGGAGGAATGGGTTATGGAGGAATGGGAATGGAGGAATGGGTTATGGAGGAATGGGAATGGAGGAATGGGTTATGGAGGAATGGGGAATGGAGGAATGGGTTATGGAGGAATGGGGAATGGAGGAATGGGTTATGGAGGAATGGGGAATGGAGGAATGGGTTATGGAGGAATGGGTTATGGAGGAATGGGGAATGGAGGAATGGGTTATGGAGGAATGGGGAATGGAGGAATGGGTTATGGAGGAATGGGTTATGGAGGAATGGGGAATGGAGGAATGGGGAATGGAGGAATGGGTTATGGAGGAATGGGTTATGGAGGAATGGGGAATGGAGGAATGGGTTATGGAGGAATGGGGAATGGAGGAATGGGTTATGGAGGAATGGGGAATGGAGGAATGGGTTATGGAGGAATGGGGAATGGAGGAATGGGTTATGGAGGAATGGGGAATGGAGGAATGGGTTATGGAGGAATGGGGAATGGAGGAATGGGTTATGGAGGAATGGGGAATGGAGGAATGGGGAATGGAGGAATGGGGAATGGAGGAATGGGTTATGGAGGAATGGGTTATGGAGGAATGGGGAATGGAGGAATGGGTTATGGAGGAATGGGGAATGGAGGAATGGGTTATGGAGGAATGGGTTATGGAGGAATGGGGAATGGAGGAATGGGTTATGGAGGAATGGGTTATGGAGGAATGGGGAATGGAGGAATGGGTTATGGAGGAATGGGGAATGGAGGAATGGGTTATGGAGGAATGGGTTATGGAGGAATGGGGAATGGAGGAATGGGTTATGGAGGAATGGGGAATGGAGGAATGGGTTATGGAGGAATGGGTTATGGAGGAATGGGTTATGGAGGAATGGGAATGGAGGAATGGGTATGGAGGAATGGGTTATGGAGGAATGGGGAATGGAGGAATGGGTTATGGAGGAATGGGGAATGGAGGAATGGGTTATGGAGGAATGGGTTATGGAGGAATGGGGAATGGAGGAATGGGGAATGGAGGAATGGGTTATGGAGGAATGGGTTATGGAGGAATGGGGAATGGAGGAATGGGGAATGGAGGAATGGGTATGGAGGAATGGTTATGGAGGAATGGGGAATGGAGGAATGGGTTATGGAGGATGGGAATGGAGGATGGGTAATGGAGGAATGGGGAATGGAGGAATGGGTTATGGAGGAATGGGTTATGAGGAATGGGAATGGAGGAATGGGTATGGAGGAATGGGTTATGGAGGAATGGGGAATGGAGGAATGGGTTATGGAGGAATGGGAATGGAATGGGATGGAATGGGTTATGGAGGAATGGGGAATGGAGGAATGGGTTATGGAGGAATGGGGAATGGAGGAATGGGTTATGGAGGAATGGGTTATGGAGGAATGGGGAATGGAGGAATGGGGAATGGAGGAATGGGTTATGGAGGAATGGGTTATGGAGGAATGGGGAATGGAGGAATGGGGAATGGAGGAATGGGGAATGGAGGAATGGGTTATGGAGGAATGGGTTATGGAGGAATGGGGAATGGAGGAATGGGTTATGGAGGAATGGGTTATGGAGGAATGGGGAATGGAGGAATGGGGAATGGAGGAATGGGTTATGGAGGAATGGGTTATGGAGGAATGGGGAATGGAGGAATGGGGAATGGAGGAATGGGGAATGGAGGAATGGGTTATGGAGGAATGGGGAATGGAGGAATGGGTTATGGAGGAATGGGTTATGGAGGAATGGGGAATGGAGGAATGGGGAATGGAGGAATGGGTTATGGAGGAATGGGTTATGGAGGAATGGGGAATGGAGGAATGGGGAATGGAGGAATGGGGAATGGAGGAATGGGGAATGGAGGAATGGGTTATTAGACCGAGCGAGTCTGCATGACTGAGGAAGAAATGGAAATGGAAATGGAGAGAATGTGAGTGTGTGTCGTTGTCCTCCTGCGGATTTTGACAGAAATCTGGAACTGACTTGTTTGATGGGTAGTTAATGGTGTGAATTGGTAGTTAGGAAGGGCAGGTCCCCAAGGAATGAGGCTTTTGGGGACATGTTTGATGGGTAGTTAATGGTGCGAATTGGTAGTTAGGAAGGGCAGGTCCCCAAGGAATGAGGCTTTTGGGGACTTGTTTGATGGGTAGTTAATGGTGTGAATTGGTAGTTATGAAGGGCAGGTCCCCAAGGAATGAGGCTTTTGGGGACATGTTTGATGGGTAGTTAATGGTGTGAATTGGTAGTTATGAAGGGCAAGTCCCCAAGGAATGAGGCTTTTGGGGACATGTTTGATGGGTAGTTAATGGTGCGAATGAGTAGTTATGAAGGGCAAGTCCCCAAGGAATGAGGCTTTTGGGGACATGTTTGATGGGTTGTTAATGGTGCGAATGAGTAGTTATGAAGGGCAAGTCCCCAAGGAATGAGGCTTTTGGGGACATGTTTGATGGGTTGTTAATGGTGCGAATGAGTAGTTATGAAGGGCAAGTCCCCAGGGGACGAGGCCTTTTTAGGGGGGGACCACAAGGGGACCCCAGAGACACGTTGATCTTTCAAAGTGGAACAGACGCGTGAGAGAGAGAGAGAGAGAGAGAGAGAGAGAGAGAGAGAGAGAGAGAGAGAGAGTGAGAGAGAGAGAGAGAGAGAGAGAGAGAGAGAGAGAGAGAGAGAGAGAGAGAGAGAGAGAGGCTGGGGACAGTGTGAGGGGCTAGGGATTGAGTGAGAGGGCCTGGGGACAGTGTGAGAGGCTAGGGAGAGGGTGTGTGAGAGGCTGGGAGAGAGTGTGAGTGGCTAGGGATAGAGTGAGAGGCTGGGGAGAGAGTGTGAGTGGCTAAGGAGAGGGTGAGAGGGCCTGGGGACAGTGTGAGAGGCTAGGGATAGAGTGAGAGGTCCTGGGGACAGTGTGAGAGGCTTGGGAGAGGGTGTGTGAGAGGCTGGGAGAGAGTGTGAGTGGCTAGGGATAGAGTGAGAGGCTGGGGAGAGAGTGTGAGTGGCTAAGGAGAGGGTGAGAGGGCCTGGAGACAGTGTGAGAGGCTAGGGATAGAGTGAGAGGGCCTGGGGACAGTGTGAGAGGCTAGGGATAGAGTGAGAGGGCCCGGGGACAGTGTGAGAGGCTAGGGATTGAGTGAGAGGGCCTGGGGACAGTGTGAGAGGCTACTGATAGAGTGAGAGGGCCCGGGGACAGTGTGAGAGGCTAGGGATTGAGTGAGAGGGCCTGGGGATAGTGTGAGAGAGTGAGAGGGCCTGGGGACAGTGTGAGAGGCTAGGGAGAGGATGTGTGAGAGGCTGGAGAGAGAGTGTGAGTGGCTAGGGATAGAGTGAGAGGGCCTGGGGACATTGTGAGAGGCTAGGGATAGAGTGAGAGGGCCTGGGGACAGTTTGAGTGGCTACTGATAGAGTGAGAGGGCCTGGGGACAGTGTGAGAGCCTAGGGATAGAATGAGAGGGCCTGGGGATAGTGTGAGAGAGTGAGAGGGCCTGGGGACAGTGTGAGAGGCTAGGGAGAGGATGTGTGAGAGGCTGGAGAGAGAGTGTGAGTGGCTAGGGATAGAGTGAGAGGGCCTGGGGACAGTGTGAGAGGCTAGGGATAGAGTGAGAGGGCCTGGGGACAGTGTGAGAGGCTAGGGAGAGGGTGTGTGAGAGGCTGGGGAGAGAGTGTGAGAGGCTAGGGAGAGGGTGTGTGAGAGGCTGGGGAGAGAGTGTGAGTGGCTAGGGAGAGGGTGCTGGACTGAGAGTCTTTTGATTTTGAAAGGGTGAACCCTCTGTGATTTTGAAGGGGTCAACCTCCTGTGATTTTGAAGGGGTAAAACTCCTGTGATTTTGAAGGGGTAAACTTCATGTGATTTTGAAGGGGTAAACCTCCTGTGATTTTGAAGGGGTAACCCTCCTATGATTTTGAAGGGGTAAACCTCCTATGATTTTGAAGGGGTAACCCTCCTGTGATTTTGAAGGGGTAACCCTCCTGTGATTTTGAAGGGGTAAACCTCCTGTGATTTTGAAGGGGTAACCCTCCTATGATTTTGAAGGGGTAAACCTCCTGTGATTTTGATGGGGTAACCCTCCTATGATTTTGAAGGGGTAAACCTCCTGTGATTTTGAAGGGGTAACCCTCTGTGATTTTGAAGGGGTAAACCTCCTGTGATTTTGAAGGGGTCAACCTCCTTTGATTTTGAAGGGGTAAACCTCCTGTGATTTTGAAGGGGTAAACCTCCTGTGATTTTGAAGGGGTGAAGCCACTGTGATTTTGAAGGGGTGAACCTTCTGTGATTTTGAAGGGGTAACCCTCCTGTGATTTTGAAGGGGTAAGCCTCCTGTGATTTTGAAGGAGTAAACCTCCTGTGATTTTGAAGGGGTAAACCTCCTGTGATTTTGAAGGGGTGAACCCACTGTGATTTTGAAGGGGTGAACCCTCTGTGATTTTGAAGGGGTAACCCTCCTGTGATTTTGAAGGGGTAACCCTCCTGTGACTTTGAAGGGGTAACCCTCCTGTGATTTTGAAGGGGTAAACCTCCTGTGATTTTGAAGGGGTAAACCTCCTGTCATTTTGAAGGGGTAAACCTCCTGTGATTTTGAAGGGGTAACCCTTACTGTTTTTCTTCTTCTTCTTCTTCTCTCTCTCTCTCTCTCTCTCTCTCTCTCTCTCTCTCTCTCTCTCTCTCTCTCTCTCTCTCTCAGGGGAAAAGAAAGTCTTAGAATACGTTTGAATCATACGTTTCGTTTGGCTCTGTCGTCCTGCTCCTCCTCCTCCTCCTGCAGCAGTGAAACGGCATTGCACTGAAGCAGTGAAATGGCACTGAACTGAAGCAGTGAAACGGCATTGCACTGAAGCAGTGAAATGGCACTGCACTGAAGCAGTGAAATGACATTGCATTGCAGCAGTGATATGGCACTGTACTGAAAGCAGTGAAATGGCATTGCACTGGAGCAGATATGGCATTGCACTGAGGCAGTGAAACGGCATTGTACTGAAGCAGTGAAACGGCATTGCACTGAAGCAGTGAAACGGCATTGTACACTGCACTGAAAGCAGTGAAACGGCATTGTACACTGCAATGAAAGCAGTGAAATGGCATTGCACTGAAGTAGTGAAATGGCATTGCACTGCAGCAGTGAAATGGCATTGCACTGAGGCAGTGAAATTGCACTGCAGTGAAGCAGTGAAATGGCACTGCAGTGAAGCAGTGAAATGGCATTGCATTGAAGCAGTGAAATGGCACTGCACTGGAGCAGTGAAATTGCATTGCATTGAAGCAGTGAAATAGCATTGCACTGAAAGCAGTGAAATGGCATTGCACTGAAAGCAGTGAAATTGCATTGCAGTGAAGCAGTGAAATGTCACTGCAGTGAAGCAGTGAAATGGCATTGCATTGAAGCAGTGAAATGGTCTTGCGGGAGAGAGAGAGGGGGAAGATCCAAATATTCCTCTTGGCAAAGATTTGTAAAAGCTGGAGTTCTGACATGGCGATTTCCCAGGAATATATGCGTTCTCTCGACTCTTATTTGAGTTGGTTTCCTTCGCTCTGAGGGGAAGTACCAGTCCATTGTACCTCGTAAGTTCAAGGATCTTGTCTTCGCTCATATATATATATATATATATATATATATATATATATATATATATATATATATATATATATATATATATATATATATATACACATATATGTACATATATATATATATATATATATATATATATATATATATATATATATATATATATATATATATATATTTATATATATATATATATATATATATATATATATATATATATATATATATATATATATATATACACATATATATATATATATATATATATATATATATATATATATATATATATATATATATATATATATATATATATATATATACACACACATATATGTACATATATATATATATATATATATATATATATATATATATATATATATATATATATATATATATATATATATATATACACACACACATATATGTACACATATATATATATATATATATATATATATATATATATATATATATATATATATATATATATATGTATATATATATATGTATATGTTTTATTTATTTATTATACTTTGTCGCTGTCTCCCGCGTTAGCGAGGTAGCGCAAGGAAACAGACGAAAGAATGGCCCAACCCACCCACATTCACATGTATATACATACACGTCCACACACGCAAATATACCTACCTCTACATCTCAACGTATACATATATATATACACACACAGACATATACATATATACACGTGTACATAATTCATACTGTCTGCCTTTATTCATTTCCGTCGCCACCCCGCCACACATGGAATAACAACCCCCTCCCCCCGCATGTGCGCGAGGTAGCGCTATGAAAAGACAACAAAGGCCACATTCGTTCACACTCAGTCTAGCTGTCATGTATAATGCACCGAAACCACAGCTCTCTTTCCACCTCCTGGCCCCACAAAACTTTCCATGGTTTACCCCAGACGCTTCACATGCCCTGGTTCAATCCATTGACAGCACGTCGACCCCGGTATACCACATCGTTCCAATTTACATTATTCCTTGCACGCCTCCCACCCTCCTGTATGTTCAGGCCCCAATCGCTCAAAATTTTTTTCACTCCATCCTTCCACCTCCAATTTGGTCTCCCACTTCTCCTCGTTCCCTCCACCTCTGACACATATATCCTCTTGGTCAATCTTTCCTCACTCATTCTCTCCATGTGACCAAACCATTTCAAAACACCCTCTTCTGCTCTCTCAACCACACTCTTTTCATTACCACACATCTCTCTTACCCTATTATCACTTACTCGATCAAACCACTTCACACCACACATTGTCCTCAAACATTTCATTTCCAGCACATCCATCCTCCTGCGCACAACTCTATCCATAGCCCACGCCTCGCAACCATATAACATTGTTGGAACCACTATGCCTTCAAACATACCCATTATTGCTCCCCAAGATAACGTTCTTGCCTTCCACACATTCTTCAACGCTCCCAGAACCTTTGAATCCTTCCTCACCCTGTGACCCAATTCCGAAACTCAGTCACCAGCTTCTGCAGTTTCTCACATGAATCAGCCACCAGCTCTGTATCATCAGCGAACAACAATTGACTCACTTCCCAAGCTCTCTCATCCACAACAGACTGCATACTTGCCCCTCTTTCCAAAACTCTTGCATTCACCTCCCTAACAACCCCATCCTTAAACATATTAAACAACCATGGAGACATCACGCACCCCTGCCGCAAACCTACATTCACTGAGAACCAATCACTTTCCTCTCTTCCTACTCGTACACATGCCTTACATCCTCGATACAAACTTTTCACTGCTTTTAGCAACTTGCCTTCCACAGAGCATCTCTATCCACTCTATCATATGTCTTCACCAGATCCATAAATGCTACATACAAATCCATTTGCTTTTCTAATTATTTCTCACATACATTCTTCAAAGCAAACACCTGATCCACACATCCTCTACCACTTCTGAAACCACACTGCTCTTCCCCAATCTGATGCTCTGTACATGCCTTCACCCTCTCAATCAATACCCTCCCATATAATTTACCAGGAATACTCAACAAACTTATACCTCTGTAATTTGAACACTTACCTTTATCCCCTTTGCTTTTATACAATGGCACTATGCAAGCATTCCCCCAATCCTCAGGCACTTCACCATGAACCATACATACACCGAATATCCTCACCAACTAGTCAACAACAGAGTCACCTCCTTTTTCGATAAAGTCCACCGCAACACCATCCAAACCAGCCGCCTTGCCGACTTTCATCTTCCGCAAAGCTTTTACTACCTCTTTTCTGTTTTCCAAACTATTCTCCCTGACCCTCTCACTTTGCACACCACCTCGACCAAAATACCCTATATCTGCCACTCTATCGTCAAACACATTCAACAAACCTTCAGAATCATCCATCTCCTTTTCACTTCACCACTACTTGTTATTACCTCCCCATTAGCCCCCTTCACCGATGTTCCCATTTGTTCTCTTGTCTTAAAAAAGGATCCAATGAAAAAAAGTTTGAAATTCAATTTCTGTTTTTTTAAACGGTAACTTATCTACTAAAGTTCATATAGACATTGAGTCGGCCTGTATATAGCTTTTCTTTCATACTATTCGCCATTTCCCGCGTTAGCGAGGTAGCGTTCAGAACCGAGGACTGGGCCTTTAAGGGAATATCCTCACCTGGCCCCTTTGTTCCTTCTTTTGGAAAATAAAAAAAAGAAAAGAGAGGGGAGGATTTCCAGCCCCCCGCTCCCTACCCTTTTAGTCGCCTTCTACAACACGAAGGTCTTAGGGTGTCAGTACATATATAGACCAAAGATATAGAATATATAGCAATATTTCCACAGTCTTTTTTGGCCAGTATATAAGGAGTTTGAATACGTTTTTGTTTACTCTGTACTGCCTCAGCTTCAACTGGTTTTCCACACATTGACCAATTCACTACCCTGTTGCGTCAGATATATTGGGTCGACCGTATCCAAAAAGATGGAAGTCCAGCCAATATAAGTTGATAATCTTGGCCTTCAAATCCTCTGGAACGTCTCTGTAGTAGCGAAGATCATATTGATCTGAGGAGGCACCAATAGACAGATGTCTCCTTGGAACGGCGTTCTTCTGGGCCTGGAGGAGGCCCAGGAGGTAAGTGGACTCATGAGGGTTCTCGAGGTGCAAGACGAAGGTGTAGTTTCCATGGCATGGGTCACACAGCTCAGTGATGGACGCCCAGTGACGATCGACCAGGCCGATCTCCCACGTCCACAAGACGTGTTCCAGGAAGTCCACGAAGGTGAAGGAGGCTTCGCTGAACTTCGTCTGGAGCTGGGTTTGTACGTCGTCCTGGTAGCCAGCTTCAATGGCAGCGTACATCCCAATGCCTCTGCCTGACCTGACCATTTCGAGGGCGACCTTCAAAGCCTCTGGGGCATAAGCGAAGGCCGGAGTGGAGGATGCGTTCACATGAAGGTGTCCAGAGGCGTCGACGTGGTCCGCCAGGAAGTGAAAGGTCTCCGACGCTTCGCTCAGGACTTGGAGGAACCTGGCCGATGCCTGGACCATGCCTTTGTGGATGAGGGCTGGTAGCCAGTAGGTTTTCCACCGCTCCACCCACGTCTGGCGACTGCCTGTGATTTTTCTGAAGGTCTCGTTGTACGCCCTGAGCGGAGAACCATTCAGGAACTTGTCTCTGTGGAGAGAAGAAAACAAAGGAAGTCTTGTTTATCACGGACGTAAATGAGTTTATTTAATACATGAGTTTATCGTGGCGTTTAGACACTCATTAGAGTTGTTTACGGTTAAGATATTTGCTATAAACATGACTGCACAGCCAAATTTACTGCCTCTTTTTTCCCATCGTTCGGCCATTGAAAGAGATTGGAATGTTTCTAATGTGTTTCTCGCGTGAGTTTCTGCCTGAGAGTTGAGCCCTGGGACTCCTCCAATCCCATCGCATGATGATGAGAGGCCAACAGAAGAATTGTTTTTTTACCTGTAAGCTGAGGCGAGACGAGACATTGGATGTCTCGCGACCACAGTCTTCATATCCTTCTTGCTCCCTGGCACCTGACGACGTAGCTCTCGCATGTACGACTTCCAGGCGATCGACCCGCCCTACAGATGGAATAAGACGTGGAAAATATCGTAGAAAACAGAGGTATATATATCGTATATTCCTATGAGTCCACGGGGGAAATGAGACAGGATAAGTTCCCAAGTGCACTTTCGTGTCATAATCACATCATCAGGGGAGAACACAAGAGAGAAATATAACAGTCAGTTGATATACAACGAAGAAACGTAACTATTCCCAAGTGCACTTTCGTCTCGTAATCACATCATCAGGGGAGAACACAAGAGAGAAATATAACAGTCAGTTGATATACATCGAAGAGACGAAGCTACGACGCCATTTGGTAAACATGCGATCCTGGCTGTTGGAGGTTTGTATGTTAACTTCACTACACTACACTACACTACATTACGCTACACTACACTACACTACACTTCACTACACTACGCTACACTACCCTCCACTACACTATGTGCTCTCACACCTAGTATATCTTGCCATATCTTTTCCTGCTTGACCAACCTTCCACACACCATTTTACTCCCCTCAAGCAAGTCATTTCTAACGAAGCCACCTTCGTTTTCTTCATTTCTAAACGAATCCACCTTCGTTTTCTTCATTTCTCGACGAAGTCACCTTCGTTTTCTTCATTTCCAAACGAAGCCACCTTCGTTTTCTTTTGGGTCCTCGCCCCTTTATAACCCCGTCGCGTCTCATATACCACCACACATCTTTTTATATGGTGACCTCTCCTTCTACAAACTCCATATTCCAATTCGCCTTATGTCTGATCTTTCTCCTCTCACGCGATGTCTCAAACTCAAACAGCCACCAGATACGCGTCATCAGCAAACAGCCTTTGACACCACCTCCTCACCCCAAGCAGACTGCAAACTCACCCCTCACTCCAAGAGCCTCACATTTACCTCCCTCACGACGTCATGCATGAACAGCTGAAACAGCCTTGGTGACATCACACACACACACCCACACCCTCACCTGGAAGCATCACCACTCACCCTCCTCTCTTCTTACTCGCGCGCACACACCCAATTCACTCACTTTACTTTACTTTAGCTATCTATCACTCGTATCTATCACTGGTCCCCCCATCTGGAACATAGATATATTCCGACACCATACACACCCACACCTTCACCTGGAGGCATCACCGCTCACCCTCCTCTCTTCTTACTTGCACACACACCCATCTCACTCACTTTACTTTACTTTACTTTACTTTAGCTATCTATCACACTCGTATCTATCACTGGTCCCCCCCCCCACGCCCAAGAGTTAACGACGACTAATTAGAAACGCTTTCCACAGCAGTGTAAACAAGGCAGCAAATTGCCAATACTCGGGTCAGCCCTCGACCCACGTTTTGAGAATCCGTGATCGAATCCCTCTCCTGTATTAAAGTGTTGTCTTTGAGTGCCATGGTATCTTTTTTGTTTCTTTTCATGTTTTATCATAGTTGGGACATTATCAACACAGCTCAGGCCCTAATTAAGGCTATTCCATTGACCAAATGGCGTCCTAGCTACGTGTCTTCGTTGTATATCAAGTGACTATCATATTTCCCTCTTGTGTCTCCCTTGATGATGTGATTATGACACGAAAGTGCACTTGGGAGCTCATCATGTTTCATTTTCTCCCGTGGACTCATAGGAACACACACACACACACACACACACACACACATATATATATATATATATATATATATATATATATATATATATATATATATATATATATATATATCGTATCCTTAGTTAGGTACCCATTTTATCGACCAGCCCATAGGGTTTGGTCACGACACCCACTTTGTCTGGTCGACTAACCTTGTTTACGACGCGCGAGTTGGTCTGGTCGATCTGGTCGACTAACCTTGTTCACGACGCATGAGTTTGTCTGGTCGATCTGGTCGACTTACCTTGTTCACGACGCACAAGTTGGTGTGGTCGATCTGGTCGACTTACCTTGTTATGTCTGCTCGATCTGGTCGACTTACCTTGTCATGTCTGGTCGATCTGGTCGACTTATCTTGTGCACGACTCACGAGTTGGTCTGGTCGATCTGATCGGCAAACTTTATTCACGACGCTCGAGCTGATCTGATCGATCTGGTCGACTAACCTTGTTCTCGACGCACGAGTTGGTCTAGTCGATCTGGTCGACTTACCATGTTATGTCAGGTCGATCTGGTCTACTTACCTTGTTGTGTCTGGTCGATCTGGTCGACTAACCTTGTTATGTCTGGTCGATCTGGTCGACTAACCTTGTTATGTCTGGTCGATCTGGTCGACTTACCTTGTTATGTCTGGTCGATCTGGTCGACTTACCTTGCTATGCCTGGTCGATCTAGTCGATTAACCTTGTTCACGACGTACGAGTTGGTCTGGTCGATCTGGTCGACTTACCTTGTTATGTCTGGTCGATCTGGTCGACATAGCTTGTTATGCCTGGTCGATCTGGTCGACTAACCTTGTTCACGACGTACGAGTTGGTCTGGTCGATCTGGTCGTCTAACCTAGTTATGCCTGGTCGATCTGGTCGACTAACCTTGTTCGCGACGTACGAGTTAGTCTGGTCGATCTGGTCGACTAACCTTGTTCACGACGTACGGGTTGGTCTGGTCGATCTGGTCGTCTAACCTAGTTATGTCTGGTCGATCTGGTCGACTAACCTTGTTATGTCTGGTCGATCTGGTCGACCTACCTTGCTATGCCTGGTCGATCTGGTCGATTAACCTTGTTCACGACGTACGAGTTGGTCTGGTCGATCTGGTCGACTAACCTAGTTATGTCTGGTCGATCTGGTCGTCTAACCTAGTTATGTCTGGTCGATCTAGTCAACTTACCTTGATATATCTTGTCGATCTGGTCGACTAACCTTGTTATATCTGGTCGATCTGGTCGACTTACCTTGTTATGCCTGGTCGATCTGGTCGACTAACCTTGTTCGCGACGTACGAGTTGGTCTGGTCGATCTGGTCGACTAACCTAGTTATGTCTGGTCGATCTGGTCGACTAACCTTGTTATGTCTGGTCGATCTAGTCAACTTACCTTGTTATATCTGGTCGATCTGGTCGACTAACCTTGTTATGCTTGGTCGATCTGGTCGACTAACCTTGTTCGCAACGTACGAGTTAGTCTGGTCGATCTGGTCGTCTAACCTAGTTATGTCTGGTCGATCTGGTCGACTTACCTTGTTATGTCTGGTCGATCTGGTCGACTAACCTTGTTATGTCTAGTCGATCTGGTCGACTTACCTTGTTATGCCTGGTCGATCTGGTCGACTAACCTTGTTCACGACGCAGACGGGGAAAGGTCGTAGGATCATGTGTTTCCTGGTCGTCCAGGGCCTGGTGGGTGCCAGCTGCCTGACCCTGGGCAGCTGGCACACCTCCTGCAGGTGGTCAGCTCTGGATCGCATGACCTGACCCTCCGCCAAGCCCTTGGTCCCTCCTGACGGCGCGTCGGGAGCTTCCCGCCCTACGAAGACTGGTCTCTCTGGGGATCTTCCTGCAGGCGATGGTTTTCCCTCCCGCTGTTCCCCTCTGCTCACCCCAGAGGGACCTGGCTCTCTCTGGGGTGCTCCTCTCCCGACTTCAGAAGGACCTGACTTTCTCTGGGGTGCTCCTCTCCCGACCCCAGAAGGACCTGACTCTCTCTGGGGATCCTCTTTCCCAGCCTCAGAAGGACCTGACTCTCTCTGGGGCTCCTCTCTCCTAATCCCAGGACCTGACTCTCTCTGGGGCTCCTCTCTCCCGACCCAAGAAGGACCTGACTGTCTCTGGGGCTTCTCTCTCCCAACCCCAGAAGGACTTGACTTTCTCTGGGGCTCCTCTCTCCTGATCCCAGGACCTGACTTTCTCTGGGGCTCCTCTCTCCCGACCCCAGAAGGACCTGACTTTCTCTGGGGCTTCTCTCTCCCGACCCCAGAAGGACCTGACTTTCTCTGGGGCTTCTCTCTCCCAACCCCAGAAGGACCTGGCTCTCTCTGGGGCTCCTCTCTCCTGATCCCAGGACCTGACTTTCTCTGGGGCTCCTCTCTCCCGACCCCAGAAGGACCTGACTTTCTCTGGGGCTCCTCTCTCCCGACCCCAGAAGGACCTGACTCTCTCTGGGGATCCTCTTTCCCAGCCTCAGAAGGACCTGACTGTCTCTGGGGCTCCTCTCTCCTGATCCCAGGACCTGACTCACTCTGGGGATCCTCTCTCTCGACCCCAGAAGGACCTGACTCTCTCTGGGGATCCTCTCTCCCGATCCCAGGACCTGACTCTCTCTGGGGCTCCTCTCCCTCAACCCCAGAAGGGCTTGACTTTCTCTGGGGCTCCTCTCTCCTGATCCCAGGACCTGACTCTCTCTGGGGCTCCTCTCTCCTGATCCCAGGACCTGACTCTCTCTGGGGATCCTCTCTTCCAGCCCCAGAAGGACCTGACTCTCTCTGGGGCTCCTCTTTCCCGACCCCAGAAGGACCTGACTCTCTCTGGGGCTCCTCTCTCCTGATCCCAGGACCTGACTTTCTCAGGGGCTTCTCTCTCCCAACCCCAGAAGGACCTGACTGTCTCTGGGGCTCCTCTCTCCTGATCCCAGGACCTGACTCTCTCTGGGGCTCCTCTCCCTCAACCCCAGAAGGACTTGACTGTCTCTGGGGCTCCCCTCTCCTGATCCCAGGACCTGACTCTCTCTGGGGCTCCTCTCTTCCAGCCCCAGAAGGACCTGACTCTCTCTGGGGATCCTCTATAGTGAGGTTGGACGAAGGAACGGATCGTTCCCCAAACGATCGTTCACGGGACGTGAACAATTCTGGCTTGATTTGCAGATCTCTGACAACAGTCGTCACTGCATTCTGTTAACAGATGATATAAAAACCTGTTTATAAAAATACTCTCTCTCTCTCTCTCTCTCTCTCTCTCTCTATATATATATATATATATATATATATATATATATATGTATATGTAAATATATATATATATATATATATATATATATATATATATATATATATATATATATATATATATATATATATATATATATATACACACACACAAACACACACATACATTCATATATATTCGCCATTTCCCGTGTCAGCGAGGTAGCGTTTAAGAACAGAGGACTGAGCCTTAGAGGGAATATCCTCACTTGGCCCCCTTCTCTGTTCCTTCTTTCGGAAAAGTGAAAAAAAGGGGAGGGGAGGATTTCCATTCTCCTTGCTCCCTCCCCTTTTTAGTCGCCTTCTACGACACGCAGGGAATACGTGGGAATACTTGCCACGTATTCCCTGCGTGTCGTAGAAGGCGACTAAAAGGGGAGGGAGCGGGGGGCTGGAAATCCTCCCCTCTCGGTTTTTTTTTTTTTCTCCAAAAGAAGGAACAGAGAAGGGGGCCAGGTGAGGATATTCCCTCAAAGGCCCAGTCCTCTGTTCTTAACGCTACCTCGCTATTGCGGGAAATGGCGAATAGTACGAAAGAAAAAGAAAGAATATATATATATATATATATATATATATATATATATATATATATATATATATATATATATATATATATATATAGCTGTAGCCCCAGACTACCTCCTAGCTGTAGCCCCAGACTACCTCCTAGCTGTAGCCCCAGACTACCTCCTAGCTGTAGCCCCAGACTACCTCCTAGCTGTATCGCCAGACTACCTCCTAGCTGTAGCCCCAGACTACCTCCTAGCTGTAGCCTCAGACTACCTCCTAGCTGTAGCCCCAGACTACCTCTGCTGTAGCCCCAGACTACCTCTTGGCTGTAGCCCCAGACTACCTCCTAGCTGTAGCCCCAGACTACCTCCTAGCTGTAGCCCCAGACTACCTCCTAACTGTAGCCCCAGACTACCTCCTAGCTGTAGCTCCAGACTACCTCCTAGCTGTAGCCCCAGACTACCTCCTAGCTGTAGCCCCAGACTACCTCTTGGCTGTAGCCCCAGACTACCTCCTAGCTGTAGCCCCAGACTACCTCCTAACTGTAACACCAGACTACCTCCTAGCTGTAGCCCCAGACTACCTCCTAGCTGTAGCCCCAGACTACCTCCTGGCTCTAGCCCCAGACTACCTCCTAGCTGTAGCCCCAGACTACCTCCTAGCTGTAGCCCCAGACTACCTCCTAGCTGTAGCCCCAGACTACCTCCTAGCTCTAGCCCCAGACTACCTCCTAGCTCTAGCCCCAAACTACCTCCAAGCTGTAGCCCCAGACTACCTCCTAGCTGTAGCCCCGGACTACCTCCTGGCTGTAGCCCCAGACTACCTCGTAGCTGTAGCCCCAGACTACCTCTTAGCTGTAGCCCCAGACTACCTCCTAGCTGTAGTCCCAGACTACCTCCTAGCTGTAGCCCCAGACTACTTCCTAGCTGTAGACCCAGACTACCTCCTAGCTGTAGCCCCAGACTACCTCCTAGCTGTAGCCCCAGACTATCTCCTGGCTGTAGCCCCAGACTACCTCCTAGCTGTAGCCCCAGACTACCTCCTAGCTGTAGCCCCAGACTACCTCTTGGCTGTAGCCCCAGACTACCTCCTAGCTGTAGCCCCAGACTACCTCCTAACTGTAGCCCCAGACTACCTCCTAGCTGTAGCCCCAGACTACCTCCTAGCTGTAGCCCCAGACTACCTCCTAGCTGTAGCCCCAGACTACCTCCTATCTCTAGCCCCAGACTACCTCCTAGCTGTAGCCCTAGACTACCTCCTTGCTGTAGCCCCAGACTACCTCCTAGCTGTAGCCTCAGACTACCTCCTAGCTGTAGCCCCAGACTACCTCCTAGCTGTAGCCCCAGACTACCTCCTAGCTGTAGCCCCAGACTACCTCCTAGCTGTAGCCCCAGACTACCTCCTAGCTGTAGCCCCAGACTACCTCCTAGCTGTAGTCCCAGACTACCTCCTAGCTGTAGCCCCAGACTACCTCCTCGCTGTAGCCTCAGACTACCTCCTAGCTGTAGCCCCAGACCATCTCCTAGCTGTAGCCCCAGACTACCTCCTAGCTGTAGCCCCAGACTACCTCCTAGCTGTAGCCCCAGACTACCTCCTAGCTGTAGCCCCAGACTACCTCCTAGCTGTAGCCCCAAACTACCTCCTAGCTGTAGCCCCAGACTACCTCCTAACTGTAGCCCCAGACTACCTCCTAGCTCTAGCCCCAGACTACCTCCTAGCTGTAGCCCCAGACTACCTCCTAACTGTAGCCCCAGACTACCTCCTAGCTCTAGCCCCAGACTACCTCCTAGCTGTAGCCCCAGACTACCTCCTAACTGTAGCCCCAGACTACCTCCTAGCTCTAGCCCCAGACTACCTCCTAGCTGTAGCCCCAGACTACCTCCTAGCTGTAGCCCCAGACTACCTCCTAGCTGTAGCCCCAGACTACCTCCTAGCTGTAGCCTCAGACTACCTCCTAGCTGTAGCCCCAGACCATCTCCTAGCTGTAGCCCCAGACTACCTCCTAGCTGTAGCCCCAGACTACCTCCTAGCTGTAGCCCCAGACTACCTCCTAACTGTAGCCCCAGACTACCTCCTAGCTGTAGCCCCAGACTACCTCCTAGCTGTAGCCCCAGACTACCTCCTAGCTGTTGCCCCAGACTACCTCCTAGCTGTTGCCCCAGACTACCTCCTAGCTGTAGCCCCAGACTACCTCCTAGCTCTAGCCCCAGACTACCTCCTAGCTGTAGCCCCAGACTACCTTAACAGTGACGGAGATTCTGGCCACGTTTACCTGGTACTGCAGTATGTTTATCACTGTCAAAATGAGAGCGATCACTGTAGCAGTGCCCAGGGCAGGCCGGATCATCCTCGGCAGTGTAACCATGACGGGCTGTCACTGCCCTTTCACTGTCGACGTGCTGGCACTGTTGGAGGACAGCCACTCTCCCGCCGTCACTGTTGGAGGATGGCCACTCTCCCGCCGTCACTGTTGGAGGATGGCCACTCTCCCGCCTTCACTGTTGGAGGATGGCCACTCTCCCGCCGTCACTGTTGGAGGACGGCCACTCTCCCATCACTGTTGGAGGACTGACACGAGGGATATATGTAAGTTGACACAGGGGATATATATATATATATATATATATATATATATATATATATATATATATATATATATATATATATATATATATATATATATATATATATGTGTGTGTGTGTGTATGTGTGTGTGTGTGTGTATGTGTGTGTGTGTGTGTGTGTGTGTGTGTGTGTCAGAAGTGGAGGGAACGAGGAGAAGCGGGAGACCAAATTGGAATGATGGAATGAAATGCACTTGAGTTACAACGGGATAGAATGAATTGGAGCAATGTGGTGTACGGGGGTCGACGTGCTGTCATTGGACCTTGCTCACGCGGGAAACGGCATAAAAGTATAAAAAGAACGATAAATTCGGTTCCCATAGGACACCAAATGTGCACAGGATAGAATGAATTGGAACGAGGTGGTATACGGGGGTCGACGTGCTGTCAACCTAGTACACTGTGAGGGTGGCTGGGGACTTTTGTTTCCAACATGACACACATTTGGCACCACATGACACTGTTGACACCCGAGCACAAATTCGAACCGTCCCTCAGTCAATTTTGAGCCCGGGATTCTTCAAGCTAGGATAGAACTACTCTTATTTGTGTGGTGGAGAGGGAGCGTCGACACTCAGCTGGCTTACGTCTTCTTTAATCCCTGGCAGTTTGTTATTCTGATCCGGCTCCATCCATGCCCCTCCATCTGTTGAAGGGGCACATTCCCTCCTATCTGCCCCTCCACATCGATGTGTTGAAGGGGCACATTCCCTCCTATCTGCCCCTCCACATCGCTGTGTTGAAGGGGGACATATTCCCTCCTATCTGGCCCTCCACATCACTGTGTTGAAGGGGGACATATTCCCTCCTATCTGGCCCTCCACATCACTGTGTTGAAGGGGGATATATTCCCTCCTATCTGGCCCTCCACATCGCTGTGTTGAAGGGGCACATTCCCTCCTATCTGGTCCTCCACATCGCTGTGTTGAAGGGGGACATATTCCCTCCTATCTGGCCCTCCACATCACTGTGTTGAAGGGGGACATATTCCCTTCTATCTGGCCCTCCACATCACTGTGTTGAAGGGGGACATATTCCCTCCTATCTGGCCCTCCACATCGCTGTGTTGAAGGGATATATTCCCTCCTATCTGGCCCTCCACATCGCTGTGTTGAAGGGACATATTCCCTCCTATCTGGCCCTCCACATCGCTGTGTTGAAGGGGGACATATTCCCTCCTATCTGGCCCTCCACATCGCTGTGTTGAAGGAGGACACATTCCCTCCTATCTGCCCCTCCACATCGCTGTGTTGAAGGGGGACATATTCCCTCCTATCTGGCCCTCCACATCGCTGTGTTGAAGGGGGACATATTCCCTCCTATCTGCCCCTCCACATCGCTGTGTTGAAGGGGGACATATTCCCCTCCTATCTGGCCCTCCACTATCGCTGTGTTGAAGGGGACATATTCCCTCCTATCTGCCCTCCACATCGCTGTGTTGAAGGGGGACATATTCCCTCCTATTCTGCCCCTCCACATCGCTGTGTTGAAGGGGGACATATTCCCTCCTATCTGCCCTCCACATCACTGTGTGAAGGGGGACATACTCCCCCTATCTGGCCCTCCACATCGCTGTGTTGAAGGGGGAACATATTCCCCTCCTTCTGGCCCTCCACATCGCTGTGTTGAAGGGGGACATATTCCCTCCTATCTGGCCCTCCACATCGCTGTGTTGAAGGGGGGAATATTCCCTCCTATCTGGCCCCTCCACATCGCTGTGTTGAAAGGGGGACACTATTCCCTCCTATCTGCCCTCCACATCGCTGTGTTGAAGGGGGACATTATTCCCTCTATCTGGCCTCCACATCGCGTGTTTGAAAGGGGACATATTCCACTCCTATCTGCCCCTCCACATCGCTGTGTTGAAGGGGGA
>NC_092284.1:5872941-5890441 GCF_036320965.1 Panulirus ornatus
CGCCTCTCTCTCGAGATCGAAGACAACATCGCCTCTCTCTCGAGATCGAAGACAACATCGCCTCTCTCTCGAGACCGAAGACAACATCGCCTCTCTCTCGAGACCGAAGACAACATCGCCTCTCTCTCGAGATCGAAGACAACATCGCCTCTCTCTCGAGATCGAAGACAACATCGCCTCTCTCTCGAGATCGAAGACAACATCGCCTCTCTCTCGAGGTCGAAGACAACATCGCCTCTCTCACGAGATCGAAGACAACATCGCCTCTCTCTCGAGATCGAAGACAACATCGCCTCTCTCTCGAGATCGAAGACAACATCGCCTCTCTCTCGAGATCGAAGACAACATCGCCTCTCTCTCGAGATCGAAGACAACATCGCCTCTCTCACGAGATCGAAGACAACATCGCCTCTCTCTCGAGATCGAAGAATACATCGCCTCTCTCTCGAGATCGAAGACAACATCGCCTCTCTCTCGAGATCGAAGACAACATCGCCTCTCTCTCGAGATCGAAGAATACATCGCCTCTCTCTCGAGATCGAAGACAACATCGCCTCTCTCTCGAGATCGAAGACAACATCGCCTCTCTCTCGAGATCGAAGACAACATCGCCTCTCTCTCGAGATCGAAGACAACATCGCCAAGAGGCGAGGTGGTTGTTGTCACACAGAGCGGTGGAGGAGCGAGATCCCGGTGGCAATTTCGAGCTCAGCGAGGGAGGCTGTTGTCAGCGAGGGAGCCTGTTGTCAGCGAGGGAGGCTGTTGTCAGCGAGGGAGCCTGTTGTCAGCGAGGGAGCCTGTTGTCAGCGAGGGAGCCTGTTGTCAGCGAGGGAGGCTGTTGTCAGCGAGGGAGGCTGTTGTCAGCGAGGGAGCCTGTTGTCAGCGAGGGAGCCTGTTGTCAGCGAGGGAGCCTGTTGTCAGCGAGGGAGCCTGTTGTCAGCGAGGGAGGCTGTTGTCAGCGAGGGAGCCTGTTGTCAGCGAGGGAGCCTGTTGTCAGCGAGGGAGGCTGTTGTCAGCGAGGGAGGCTGTTGTCAGCGAGGGAGGCTGTTGTCAGCGAGGGAGCCTGTTGTCAGCGAGGGAGGCTGTTGTCAGCGCTCATTCCCACCCAAGCCCATGTGGAGGACGAGACCAGATTATATGCCTTCCTCCACGAGCCACTTCAGGCTGAAGTGGACGATCGGCTGCGGCAGGTGAGGGAGGGAGGTAGGTCTTCTTCGTGAGGGAGGGAGGGAGGGAGGTCTTCTTCATGAGGGAGGGAAGGAGGTCTCCTTCATGAGGGAGGGAGAGAGGTCTTCTTCATGAGGGAGGGAGGGAGGTCTTCTTCATGAGGGAGGGAGGGAGGTCTATGTGTTGGAGTCATCTGGTGGTGCCACAGACTTGCCAAGTAAAGGCAAGGTCTCTTTTATTTCCATGTTATACAGGAGACAACAGTGGGTAGGGGGAATCCAGGAGAGTTTCTGGTTAGTAAGATCCTATTTTGATACGCCATATCGTCACTTCCTGGTGTCGTCTTTCGCCAAGTGTCTTTAAGACAGAATCCAATTCCTTGTTCGTAAAGTGGAGGTCTATTATAAGGTGTTCGGAACATTCTAAGGTATTCAACGATTGTGGCATTCATAATTGTTCTGCCTTTAAGGTAAACAAAAATCTGATATGATGAACACCATCCATGGGACATCCTTTCCATAGTCTCTCATTTTCTACTATGATCGATCTCCGTTTCCCGCGTTGGCGAAGTAGCGCTAGTGACAGACGGAGAAAAGGCCGCTTTCACTCGTATCCATTCTTTAAACTGTCAGTTGTCATCTTAGGAAATCACCACGACCCCCCCTTTATCCACAACCAAGCCCCACAGATCTTTCTATGGTTTACTTCATGGCCTCTTCACACTTCCCGGTTCATTCCATTGACAGCACGTCGACCCCTGTATAGCACATCATTCCAATGCACTCGTGCATATCTTTCATCCTCCTGCATGTTCAGGCCTCGACCACTCAAAATCCTTTTCACTCCATCCGTCCATCTTCTTGTCTCTTCCACTTCTGACTGACATATCCTCTTTGTCAACCTCTCCTCACTCATCCTCTCCATATGTCCAAACCCTTCAGCACACCCTCCTCAGCTCTGTCAACCCCTACTCATTTCATTACCACACATCTCTCTTACTCTTTCATTACTTACTTGATCAAACTACCTCACACCACAAATTGTCCTCAAACATTTCATTCACATCATTTCCACCCTCCTCCGCATCATCTATGACCCATGTCCAC
This sequence comes from Panulirus ornatus, assembly GCF_036320965.1. Taxonomy (NCBI): domain Eukaryota; kingdom Metazoa; phylum Arthropoda; class Malacostraca; order Decapoda; family Palinuridae; genus Panulirus; species Panulirus ornatus. The sequence goes on from NC_092284.1 coordinate 5,875,215, forward strand.
GTTTCCATACAACAAAGTTAGGACTGTTATACCTTCAAACATCCCCATATCCATATCTGTCCTCCCTAAACCTTCACTTTCCAAAACCCACCTTATGACTCACTATCGCTTACATGGTTCCATTTGCTGCCGTCGAATCTCAGGTATCTAAAACACATCACCCTCAGTGTTTGTTTCTCCGTCCAAACTCACACCTTAGCTAACCTGTCCCTTTACTTTACTAAACCTCGGTTTTACTCATATTTACTCTCAACTTCTTCATTGCACTCACTCTCTCAAACTCAATTTGCAATTCCACAATCGAATCTTCCCTCATCCATTACAGACTGCATTCTCTCCCCTTCTCCCCAAGACTCTTGCATTTACTTCCCTCACAACCCCATCCATAAACAGGACTTGTTGGCATCACGCACCCCTGCTGCAGACCAACTTTAACTTGGAGCAATTCAATCTCCTCTCGTCCCACTCGCACACACGCCTTATATCCATGATATAAGTTCCCCACTGCTTCCAGCGGCATTCCTCCCACACAGTTTTTTCATAAGATAAGATGACATGTTTTTATTATCAAATTGCATACATGATACAAATTCAAATTCTTTATGGCTAGAAGATCAATTCAAGGTTAAAAAAGTATAAGAATTATTAGATGAAATAATGAAATATCACCTTTCACAAAACATCTCTATCACACTATCATATACTCTCTCCAGATCCATGAATGCCACATACAAATCCTTTTTTTTATTTGAATTTTTCTCACATACATTCTTAGATGCAGAGGCCTGATCCACACATCCTGTACCACTTCTGAAACCACACTGCCCTTCCCCAATCTGATGCTCTGTGTTTATCTCCACTCTCTCAATCACTCATACAATTTGCTAGGTATACGCAACAAACTTATGCCTCCGTAGGTCGAACACCCAACTGTATCCTATTTGCCTTCATACAGTGGCACTATACAAGCATTCTGCTAATTCTCAAGCACCTCGCTATGATCCATACATACACTGAACACTCTAACTAACCAGCCAACAACAGAGTCACCCACTTTCTTTAGAAATTCAACTCCAATACCATCCACTGGAGTCGCCTTGCCACGTTCCAGCTCACGCAAGGCCTTCATCAGCTCCCCTCTTTTCACCAACTCACTCTCCATGATTCTCTCATTTCGCAAGCCAACCCTTTCTAAACACTGTACGTCTGCCACATTCAACAGTCCTTCAAAATACTCCATCTACCCCTCACTTCATCACTACCTGGTACCACTTTCCTATTTACCCCTTTCCTGATGTTTCCCTTTGCTCTTTTGTTTTTCTCACACTATTAACCTCCTTCCAAAACATCTCTCTCTGAGTTTACTGCTACTCGCTCACCCCCAACTCTCATTTGCCCTCTTTACCCCCAACTCTTATTTGCCCTCTTTACCCCCAACTCTCATTTGCCCTCTTTTTCAGCCCCCTGCACTTTCCTCTTGATCTTACGCTTTCTCTTATACATCTCCCAGTCATTTGCACTCCTTCCCTGTAAGTACTGCCCTTATAACTTTTCTTCTCTCTTTTACTTGTGATTCTATTTCATTATTCCACCACTCACTATCCTTTCTAATCTGCCCACCTCCTACCTTGAGCATACCACGCTCTTTCCTCACACTGCTTCCCTAAATACCTCCCATTTCACTCACTTACCCAGCTTCGTTTGCACTCACTCTTTCGCCTCCTTTTCCAAGCTCGCTCATTTTCACCACTCTTTTCTCACCCATAAGTTTCTCCTCTTTTTCCGAAACGTCTACAGTTCATCACCACCGCCACCACAAGATAATGACCAGATACCCCACTAGCTGCCCCTATCTGGACATTGACATTTAAAGTCTCTCCTTCTCACGCCTATCTATCAAAATGCTCACTGACCATCATCTCGTGCATTTGCGTAATATCCTCTTTTTTTAAACCAGGTGTTCCCAATCACCAGCCCCTTTTCCAGCACAGAACTCCATAGGCTGTTCACCATCATTAGATACCCTATCCCTACCCCCAAATAATAGTATCAAATGCCACTCTATTCAAATGCCACTGTATTCCAATCGTCCATCACTGATAGCCAATCTCTTGCATCAACACTGTTGCCACACTCACTCGCTCCCAAACCCACTTTCCCCCTCTGTCTCATGATCATCCACTTCGTGGCCAGGTGCATATAAGCGCTGTGGTCTCTTGGAGAATCCTCTTAATACAAGACAACATGGGGGGATCCAGGAGAGTTTATAGTGAGTACGACATCACTTGAATCGCAATATCGTCTCTCGCCAGTGCCTCAAGACAGAATCCAATCCCCTTCCTCTCTCTCTCTCTTCGCAGAGAGGGGAGATTGCATAGGAATCCTTTCTCCTCTGCTGTCAAGACAATGTTGTGAAGGTTCTTTGCCATAGAGAATGAGCCACCGATCATCAATGCCGAACAATCGTGTTAACCCTGTTGTCTCATACCCGTGGTATACAAGTGTGTGTGTCTCATTCGGTGTGGGGTACGTCATACACGCCTCCTCAAGCACCACTTCCACCTCCTGCTCTTGGCACAGACCCTCCTCCTAATGAACCTCGGGGGGGGGTTGGTCTGTGCATGGCCCGCCCTTGTCTTCATTTCACCCGCCTGGATGCAAATGTTCTCGCTCGGGACTCGTGTTGGCATTAATTTGGCCACCAGGGTAACTCGGTGTTGGGGGGAAGGAAGGAAGGAAGGAAGGAAGGAAGGAAGGAAGGAAGGAGGGAGCTGGGGTTTGAGGATGGAACCATTTCGTACGTCTTTGGTGAAGGTGGGGGGCGCCAAAGGACTGTCCAATTTCGGGCCATGGAAATCTTCGTATGAGTTCCAGTGGGGGGGGATATAAGACCCCACTTCTCTCTCTCTCTCGTTCCCAGTGGCACGTGAGGAACTGAAGACCCTCCCTCCCACTAGCAGGCACTCCAGTGGGGAATATAAGACCCTCTCTCGTTCCCAGTGGTACGTGAGGAACTGAAGACCCTCCCTCCCACTAGCAGGCACTCCAGTGGGGAATATAAGACCCCCTCTCTCATTCCCAGTGGTACGTGAGGAACTGAAGACCCTCCCTCCCACTAGCAGGCACTCCAGTGGGGGAATATAAGACCCTCTCTCTCGTTCCCAGTGGTACGTGAGGAACTGTAGACCCTCCCCCCCACTAGCAGGCACTCCAGTGGGGGAATATAAGACCCTCTCTCTCTCGTTCCTAGTGGTACGTGAGGAACTGAAGACCCTCCCCCCCACTAGCAGGCACTCCAGTGGGGATATAAGACCCTCTCTCGTTCCCAGTGGTACGTCGTGAGGAACTGAAGACCCTCCCTCCCACTAGCAGGCACTCCAGTGGGGGATATAAGACCCTCTCTCGTTCCCAGTGGTACGTGAGGAACTGTAGACCCTCCCCCCCACTAGCAGGCACTCCAGTGGGGGGATATAAGACCCCCTCTCGTTCCCAGTGGTACGTGAGGAACTGAAGACCCTCCCTCCCACTAGCAGGCACTCCAGTGGTGGGGATATAAGACCCTCTCTCTCTAGTTCCCAGTGGTACGTGAGGGACTGAAGACCCTCCCTCCCTCCCTTGCAGGCACTCCAGTGGGGAATATAAGACCCTCTCTCGTTCCCAGTGGTACGTCGTGAGGAACTGTAGACCCTCTCTCCCACTAGCAGGCACTCCAGTGGGGGAATATAAGACCCTCTCTCTCTCGTTCCCAGTGGTACGTGAGGAACCGAAGACCCTCTCTCCCACTAGCAGGCACTCCAGTGGGGGGATATAAGACCCTCTCTCTCTAGTTCCCAGTGGTACGTGAGGAACCGAAGACCCTCTCTCCCACTAGCAGGCACTCCAGTGGCACGTGAGGAACTGAGGAAAACATTCTCTCTGTCATATTACAGACTGGAGACCCAGGTGGTCTGAAACAGCAACATGCACCAGCTGTAGTGTCAGATGGTGTTGTGGCTCCCTCCTGCACCAGCTGTAGTGTCAGATGGTGTTGTGGCTCCCTCATGCACCAGCTGTAGTGTCAGATGGTGTTGTGGTTCCCTCCTGCACCAGCTGTAGTGTCAGATGGTGTTGTGGCTCCCTCCTGCACCAGCTGTAGTGTCAGATGGTGTTGTGGCTCCCTCCTGCACCAGCTGTAGTGTCAGATGGTGTTGTGGCTCCCTCATGCACCAGCTGTAGTGTCAGATGGTGTTGTGGCTCCCTCCTGCACCAGCTGTAGTGTCAGATGGTGTTGTGGCTCCCTCCTGCACCAGCTGTAGTGTCAGATGGTGTTGTGGTTCCCTCCTGCACCAGCTGTAGTGTCAGATGGTGTTGTGGCTCCCTCATGCACCAGCTGTAGTGTCAGATGGTGTTGTGGCTCCCTCATGCACCAGCTGTAGTGTCAGATGGTGTTGTGGCTCCCTCCTGCACCAGCTGTAGTGTCAGATGGTGTTGTGGCTCCCTCCTGCACCAGCTGTAGTGTCAGATGGTGTTGTGGCTCCCTCCTGCACCAGCTGTAGTGTCAGATGGTGTTGTGGCTCCCTCCTGCACCAGCTGTAGTGTCAGATGGTGTTGTGTCTCCCTCCTGCACCAGCTGTAGTGTCAGATGGTGTTGTGGCTCCCTCCTGCACCAGCTGTAGTGTCAGATGGTGTTGTGGCTCCCTCCTGCACCAGCTGTAGTGTCAGATGGTGTTGTGGCTCCCTCCTGCACCAGCTGTAGTGTCAGATGGTGTTGTGGTTCCCTCCTGCACCAGCTGTAGTGTCAGATGGTGTTGTGGCTCCCTCATGCACCAGCTGTAGTGTCAGATGGTGTTGTGGCTCCCTCATGCACCAGCTGTAGTGTCAGATGGTGTTGTGGCTCCCTCCTGCACCAGCTGTAGTGTCAGATGGTGTTGTGGCTCCCTCCTGCACCAGCTGTAGTGTCAGATGGTGTTGTGGCTCCCTCCTGCACCAGCTGTAGTGTCAGATGGTGTTGTGGCTCCCTCCTGCACCAGCTGTAGTGTCAGATGGTGTTGTGGCTCCCTCATGCACCAGCTGTAGTGTCAGATGGTGTTGTGGCTCCCTCCTGCACCAGCTGTAGTGTCAGATGGTGTTGTGGCTCCCTCCTGCACCAGCTGTAGTGTCAGATGGTGTTGTGGCTCCCTCCTGCACCAGCTTAGTGTCAGATGGTGTTGTGGCTCCCTCCTGCACCAGCTGTAGTGTCAGATGGTGTTGTGGTTCCCTCATGCACCAGCTGTAGTGTCAGATGGTGTTGTGTCTCCCTCCTGCACCAGCTGTAGTGTCAGATGGTGTTGTGGTTCCCTCCTGCACCAGCTGTAGTGTCAGATGGTGTTGTGGCTCCCTCCTGCACCAGCTGTAGTGTCAGATGGTGTTGTGGCTCCCTCATGCACCAGCTGTAGTGTCAGATGGTGTTGTGGCTCCCTCATGCACCAGCTGTAGTGTCAGATGGTGTTGGCTCGTGTGACCTCACATGGTTGAGTGAGTGTGTGGCCTTCTCGCGGCGTGAGTGAGTGTAGGTTGAGTGAGTGTGTGGCCCTCTCGCGGCGTGAGTGAGTGTAGGTTGAGTGAGTGTGTGGCCTTCTCGCGGCGTGAGTGAGTGTGGGTTGAGTGAGTGTGGCCTTCTCGCGGCGTGAGTGAGTGTGGGTTGAGTGAGTGTGTGGCCCTCTCGCGGCGTGAGTGAGTGTAGGTTGAGTGAGTGTGTGGCCCTCTCGCGGCGTGAGTGAGTGTAGGTTGAGTGAGTGTGTGGCCCTCTCGCGGCGTGAGGGAGTGTGGGTGAGTGAGTGTGGCCCTCTCGCGGCGTGAGTGAGTGTGGGTGAGTGAGTGTGTGGCCCTCTTGCTGCGTGAGTGAGTGTGGGTGAGTGAGTGTGTGGCCCTCTCGCGGCGTGAGTGAGTGTGGGTGAGTGAGTGTGTGGCCCTCTCGCGGCGTGAGTGAGTGTAGGTTGAGTGAGTGTGTGGCCCTCTCGCGGCGTGAGTGAGTGTGGGTGAGTGAGTGTGTGGCCCTCTCGCGGCGTGAGTGAGTGTAGGTTGAGTGAGTGTGGCCTTCTCGCGGCGTGAGTGAGTGTAGGTTGAGTGAGTGTGGCCTTCTCGCGGCGTGAGTGAGTGTAGGCTGAGTGAGTGTGTGGCCCTCTCGCGGCGTGAGTGAGTGTAGGTGAGTGAGTGTGGCCCTCTCGCGGCGTGAGTGGGTGTGGGTGAGTGAGTGTGTGGCCCTCTCGCGGCGTGAGTGAGTGTGGGTGAGTGAGTGTGTGGCCCTCTCGCGGCGTGAGTGAGTGTGGGTGAGTGAGTGTGTGGCCCTCTCGCGGCGTGAGTGAGTGTGGGTGAGTGAGTGTGTGGCCCTCCCGCTGTAAGATGAGTGTTGCTCGGCTCTTGAGTTAATTCCAGAGAGAGAAATGCTAGACAGAGACCACTCGACTTGTGTATTGAATTCATGTGAATGTTGTAAATTGAATTCATGTGAATGTTGTACATTGAATTCATGTGAATGTTGTACATTGAATTCATGTGAATGTTGTAAATTGAATTCATGTGAAGATAAATTGAATTCATGTGAATGTTGTACATTGAATTCATGTGAATGTTGTAAATTGAATTCATGTGAATGTTGTAAATTGAATTCATGTGAAGATAAATTGAATTCATGTGAATGTTGTAAATTGAATTCATGTGAAGATAAATTGAATTCATGTGAATGTTGTACATTGAATTCATGTGAATGCTGTAAATTGAATTCATGTGAACGTTGTAAATTGAATTCATGTGAATGTTGTAAATTGAATTCATGTGAATGGTGTAAATTGAATTCATGTGAATGCTGTAAATTGAATTCATGTGAATGTTGTAAATTGAATTCATGTGAATGTTGTAAATTGAATTCATGTGAATGCTGTAAATTGAATTCATGTGAATGCTGTAAATTGAATTCATGTGAATGTTGTAAATTGAATTCATGTGAATGTTGTAAATTGAATTCATGTGAATGCTGTAAATTGAATTCATGTGAAGATAAATTGAATTCATGTGAATGTTGTAAATTGAATTCATGTGAATGTTGTAAATTGAATTCATGTGAATGTTGTAAATTGAATTCATGTGAAGATAAATTGAATTCATGTGAATGTTGTACATTGAATTCATGTGAATGTTGTACACTGAATTCATGTGAATGCTGTAAATTGAATTCATGTGAACGTTGTACATTGAATTCATGTGAATGTTGTAAATTGAATTCATGTGAATGCTGTAAATTGAATTCATGTGAATGTTGTAAATTGAATTCATGTGAATGTTGTAAATTGAATTCATGTGAATGTTGTACACTGAATTCATGTGAATGTTGTAAATTGAATTCATGTGAATGTTGTACACTGAATTCATGTGAATGTTGTAAATTGAATTCATGTGAATGTTGTACACTGAATTCATGTGAATGCTGTACATTGAATTCATGTGAATGTTGTACACTGAATTCATGTGAATGCTGTAAATTGAATTCATGTGGATGTTGTAAATTAAATTCATGTGAACGTTGTACATTGAATTCATGTGAATGTTGTAAATTGAATTCATGTGAATGTTGTAAGTTGAATTCATGTGAATGTTGTAAATTGAATTCATGTGAATGCTGTAAATTGAATTCATGTGAATGTTGTAAGTTGAATTCATGTGAATGTTGTAAGTTGAATTCATGTGAATGTTGTAAATTGAATTCATGTGAATGTTGTAAATTGAATTCATGTGAATGTTGTACATTGAATTCATGCGAATGTTGTAAATTGAATTCATGTGAATGTTGTAAATTGAATTCATGTGAACGTTGTACATTGAATTCATGTGAATGTTGTAAATTGAATTCATGTGAATGTTGTACATTGAATTCATGTGAATGTTGTACATTGAATTCATGTGAATGTTGTACATTGAATTCATGTGAATGTTGTAAATTGCTCTGCCTCTCGTAACGCCAAGATCGCTCGGTCGCACTGGCAGACGGGCTTGAATTTACACTGTCCAATCTCCTCCCGTCCAATCTCCTCCCATCCCATCTCCTCCCGTCCAATCTCCTCCCGTCCCATCTCCTCCCGTCCCATCTCCTCCCGTGCAATCTCCTCCCGTCCAATCTCCTCCCGTCCAATCTCCTCCCGTCCCATCTCCTCCCGTGCAATCTCCTCCCGTCCCATCTCCTCCCGTCCCATCTCCTCCCGTCCAATCTCCTCCCGTCCCGTCTCCTCCCGTCCCATCTCCTCCCGTCCCATCTTCTCACACTTCGAACCCAAGTCGTTCTATCGAGCGTCCAAAAACTCGGTTGATCTAGAAAAGGAACGCCATGCAAACCCTCCCGAGAGATTCGAGTGTCAGTGTTCGAATCTTTTAGTTTTGCTTTGTCGCTGTCTCCCGCGTTTGCGAAGTAGCGCAAGGAAACAGACGAAAGAACGGCCCAACCCACCCCCATGCACATGTATATACATACACGTTCACACACGCAAATATACATACCTATACATCTCAATGTACACATATATATACACACACAGACATATACATATATACACATGTACATAATTCATACTGTCTGCCTTTATTTGTTCCCCTCGCCACCCCGCCACACATGGAATACCATCCCACTCCCCCCTCATGTGTGCGAGGTAGCGCTAGGAAAAGACAAGAAAGGCCACATTCGTTCACACTCAGTCTGTAGCTGCCATGTAGTAATGCACCGAAACCACAGCTCCCTTTCCACATCCAGGCCCCACACAGAACTTTCCATGGTTTACCCCTATCATCAGTCCTTTTACAACTCCAAAAGCTGAATAACTCACATCCATGCCGCCCCCTTTCCACCCAGATGGGTCGCCCCCTTTCCACCCAGATGGTTCACCCCCTTTCCACCCAGATGGTTCACCCCCTTTCCATCCAGATGGTTCACCCCCTTTCCACCCAGATGGTTCACCCCCTTTCCACCCAGATGAATCGCCCCCTTTCCACCCAGACTGTACCTGTAAGCACCCCATATGCCGTTTTCTTTTTTTTTAAAAACTGTTGGCAAGCAAGGAAACTCACACGCTTGCTCTCAAATACATAAACACCAAAATCTCTATTTACCCATTTTCCCTAAGTCCCTCTTTATCTCCTATGTACCCACATCTCGTTTTCTTTAGTTGTTTGCCCTCGTATTTAACCCCAGACTCAAGGAACTTATGCCTCTATGATTCGAAGGTCCAATTTTGCCCCATTTGCCCTTATGCTTTGGCAGTATACGCGGCCTTAGTTCTCCCCCAACTCGACCCTTGCTCCATGACCAATTGCCAGCTGCAGTTCAAACAGGTCATGCCAATGGCTTAACTACCGTGGGAGGGCAATTAGAGTGAACTAGGAGGAGGAAGAGGGGGCCATAAGAACACCAGATGTGGGTACTTACCTTCGTGTTGGCCTGGGTTCGAGAGCAGGATGAGTGTGTGTGTGTGTGTGTGTGTGGAGGAATCACTCGTATGTCTGAGCGCAATATTGAACGCACTTTTCCTGCGAAGGCGCAATATCGAACGCACTTTTCCTGCGAAGGCGCAATATCGAACGCACTTTTCCTGCGAAGGCGCAATATCGAACGCACTTTTCCTGCGAAGGCGCAATATCGAACGCACTTTTCCTGCGAAGGCGCAATATTGAACGCACTTTTCCTGCGAAGGCGCAATATCGAACGCACTTTTCCTGCGAAGGCGCAATATCGTACGCACTTTTCCTGCGAAGGCGCAATATTGAACGCACTTTTCCTGCGAAGGCGCAATATCGAACGCACTTTTCCTGAGAAGGCGCAATATCGAACGCACTTTTCCTGCGAAGGCACGATATTGAACGCACTTTTCCTGCGAAGGCGCAATATAGAACGCACGTTTCCTGCGAAGGCGCAATATTGAACGCACTTTTCCTGCGAAGGCACGATATTGAACGCACTTTTCCTGCTAAGGCGCAATATTGAACGCACTTTTCCTGCTAAGGCGCAATATCGAACGCACTTTTCCTGCGAAGGCACAATATTGAACGCACTTTTCCTGCTTGCTCACTTTCCTCAAGGTGACGCAAGCACTCGACTCCTTGGCCACACCCAAGGCGTAGCTTGGCCACACAGACATGGCGTAGCTTGGCCACACCCAAGGCGTAGCTTGGCCACACAGACATGGCGTAGCTTGGCCACACAGACAAGGCGTAGCTTGGCCACATAGACAAGGCGTAGCTTGGCCACACAGACATGGCGTAGCTTGGCTACACAGATAAAGCGTAACTTGGCCACAGACATGGCATAGCTTGGCCACACAGACACGGCGTAGCTTGGCCACAAAGACACGCCGTAGCTTGGCCATAGACAAGGCGTAGCTTGGCCACACAGACAGGGCGTAGCTTGGCCACACAGACATGGCATAGCTTGGCCAAACAGACATGGCGTAGCTTGGCCACACAGACACGGCGTAGCTTGGCCACAGACAAGGCGTAGCTTGGCCACACAGACACGTCGTAGCTTGGCCACACAGACACGGGGTAGCTTGGCCTCACAGACACGCTTGGCCACAGGCATATCGTAGCTTGTGTGTGTGTGTGTGTGTGTGTGTGTGTGGCAGAAGCGGAGAGAGAGAGAGAGAGAGAGAGAGAGAGAGAGAGAGAGAGAGAGAGAGAGAGAGAGAGAGAGAGAGAGTGTGCGCGCGCAGGGGTGAAGGATCGCGCCTTGCCTTGTCCTTCACACACACACACGCACACACTCTCTCTCTCTCTCTCTCTCTCTCTCTCTCTCTCTCTCTCTCTCTCTCTCTCTCTCTCTCTCTCTCTCTCTCACACACACACACACACACGCACACACACACTCTCTCTCTCTCTCTCTCTCTCTCTCTCTCTCTCTCTCTCTCTCTCTCTCTCTCTCTCTCTTAACCTTATCAGTGCTGACCTTAAGGGCCTTGTGTTACGTCACCAAATTGACTTGGAACTCTGACCATGCCCTACTTTCCACCAGAACAGCGTCACCAAATTGACTTGCAACTCTGACCATGCCGCACTTTCCACCGGAATTACCAAGGCAGTATCCGTCGGCAGTTGAGCCGGAGGGCAAGGTGGTGCGTTGCCCTTTCTTTTTTTTTTTTCGCTAAGGGTTATCGCCTGTTATCTCTCCTCATCAGAGATGGTCCCAACATCACGAGTTGATTTTGCTCGATAGATAGTTGGTGGCGGGGGGGGGAGGTCGCTGCTTCGATAGATAGTTGGTGGCGGGGGGGGGGAGGTCGCTGCTTCGATAGATAGTTGGTGGCGGGGCGGGGGGGAGGTCGCTGCTTCGATAGATAGTTGGTGGCGGGGGGGGGAGGTCGCTGCTTCGATAGATAGTTGGTGGCGGGGGGGGGGAGGTCGCTGCTTCGATAGATAGTTGGTGGCGGGGGGGGGGAGGTCGCTGCTTCGATAGATAGTTGGTGGCGGGGGGGGGAGGTCGCTGCTTCGATAGATAGTTGGTGGCGGGGGGGGAGGTCGCTGCTTCGATAGATAGTTGGTGGCGGGGGGGGGAGGTCGCTGCTTCGATAGATAGTTGGTGGCGGGGGGGGGAGGTCGCTGCTTCGATAGATAGTTGGTGGCGGGGGGGGGAGGTCGCTGCTTCGATAGATAGTTGGTGGCGGGGGGGGAGGTCGCTGCTTCGATAGATAGTTGGTGGCGGGGGGGAGGTCGCTGCTTCGATAGATAGTTGATGGCGGGGGGGGAGGTCGCTGCTTCGATAGATAGTTGGTGGCGGGGGGGGGAGGTCGCTGCTTCGATAGATAGTTGGTGGCGGGGGGGGGAGGTCGCTGCTTCGATAGATAGTTGGTGGCGGGGGGGGGAGGTCGCTGCTTCGATAGATAGTTGGTGGCGGGGGGGGGAGGTCGCTGCTTCGATAGATAGTTGGTGGCGGGGGGGGGAGGTCGCTGCTTCGATAGATAGTTGGTGGCGGGGGGGGGAGGTCGCTGCTTCGATAGATAGTTGGTGGCGGGGGGGGAGGTCGCTGCTTCGATAGATAGTTGGTGGCGGGGGGGGGAGGTCACTGCTTCGATAGATACTTGGTGGCGGGGGGGGGAGGTCGCTGCTTCGATAGATAGTTGGTGGCGGGGGGGGGGAAGGTTGCTGCTTCGATAGATAGTTGGTGGCGGGGGGGGAGGTCGCTGCTTCGATAGATACTTGGTGGCGGGGGGGGGAGGTCGCTGCTTCGATAGATAGTTGGTGGCGGGGGGGGGAGGTCACTGCTTCGATAGATAGTTGGTGGCGGGGGGGGGAGGTCGCTGCTTCGATAGATAGTTGGTGGCGGGGGGGGGGGAAGGTTGCTGCTTCGATAGATAGTTGGTGGCGGGGGGGGAGGTCACTGCTTCGATAGATACTTGGTGGCGGGGGGGGAGGTCGCTGCTTCGATAGATAGTTGGTGGCGGGGGGGGGAGGTCGCTGCTTCGATAGATAGTTGGTGGCGGGGGGGGGGGGGGAAGGTTGCTGCTTGCCCCGCGCTCACTCGCTCACTCTCACTTTCATCCATGCTAGGTCCTCCTAACTCACTAGCTCTCACTTTCATCCATGCTAGGTCCTCCTAACTCACCAGCTCTCACTTTCATCCATACTAGGTCCTCCACACTCACTCGCTCTCACTTTCATCCATACTAGGTCCTCCACACTCACTAGGTCTCACTTTCATCCATGTTGGAGTCCTCCACATTTACTCGCTCTCACTTTCATCCATGCTGGGACCTCAACACTCCCTCTCACTTTCATCCACTCTGGGGTCTTCCACACTCACTCACTCTCACTCTCATCCACTCTGGTCTCCTCCACACTCACTCACTCTCACTTTCATCCACTCTGGTCTCCTCCACACTCACTCACTCTCACTCTCATCCACTCTGGTCTCCTCCACACTCACTCACTCTCACTTTCATCCACTCTGGTCTCCTCCACCCTCACTCACTCTCACTCTCATCCACTCTGGTCTCCTCCACACTCACTCACTCTCACTTTCATCCACTCTGGTCTCCTCCACACTCACTCACTCTCACTCTCATCCACTCTGGTCTCCTCCACACTCACTCACTCTCACTTTCATCCACTCTGGTCTCCTCCACACTCACTCACTCTCACTCTCATCCACTCTGGTCTCCTCCACACTCACTCACTCTCACTTTCATCCACTCTGGGGTCTTCCACACTCACTCACTCTCCCTCACATCTACGCTGGCTCCGTACACACTCACTCACTCTTATCCACTCTGGGGTCTTCCACACTCACTATTCTCACTCTCATCCACTCTGGTCTCTCCTCCACACTCACTCACTCTCCCTTTCATCCACTCTGGTCTCCTCCACACTCACTCCCTCTCACTCTCATCCACTCTGGGGTCTTCCACACTCACTCACTCTCACTCTCATCCACTCTGGTCTCCTCCACACTCACTCACTCTCACTCTCATCCACTCTGGGGTCTTCCACATTCACTCACTCTCCCTTTCATCCACTCTGGGGTCTTCCACACTCACTCACTCTCCCTTTCATCCACTCTGGGGTCTTCTATACATACTCACTCTCACTTTCATACATGCTTGGTCCTCCACACTCACTCACTCTCCCTTTCATCCACTCTGGAGTCTTCCACACTCACTCACTCTCCCTTTCATCCACTCTGGGGTCTTCTACACATACTCACTCTCACTTTCATACATGCTTGGTCCTCCACACTCACTCACTCTCCCTTTCATCCACTCTGGGGTCTTCTACACTCACTCACTCTTCCTCTCATCCACGCTGGCTCCGCACACACACACACACACACTAGTTGTATAATTTATATTTTCTTAAGGAAAAGAAAAAGTCTTCATTTGCGCTGATTTATGTGTGAGTCATTTCCCTAAGCTGTAGTTATGGTTTGGGGGTATAATGGTGGAATGATGAAGTCCCAGAATGAGCACTCGCGAACCATGGAGCCACGGTGGTCTTCTGTGGTGGAACCATGGTCTTCTGTGGTGGAACCATGGTCTCCTGTGGTGAACTATGGTCTCCTGTGGTGAACCATGGTCTTCTGTGGTGAACCATGGTCTTCTGTGGTGGAACCATGGTCTTCTGTGGTGAACCATGGTCTTCTGTGGTGGAACCATGGTCTTCTGTGGTGACCCATGGTCTTCTGTGGTGAACCATGGTCTTCTGTGGTGGAACCATGGTCTTCTGTGGTGAACCATGGTCTCCTGTGGTGAACCATGGTCTCCTGTGGTGAACCATGGTCTCCTGTGGTGAACCATGGTCTCCTGTGGTGAACCATGGTCTTCTGTGGTGGAACCATGGTCTTCTGTGGTGAACCATGGTCTCATGTGGTGAAGCATGGTCTCCTGTGGTGAACCATGGTCTCCTGTGGTGAACCATGGTCTTCTGTGGTGACCCATGGTCGTCTGTGGTGAACCATGGTCTCCTGTGGTGAACCATGGTCTCCTGTGGTGAACCATGGTCTCCTGTGGTGAACCATGGTCTTCTGTGGTGGAATCATGGTCTTCTGTGGTGACCCATGGTCTCCTGTGGTGAACCATGGTCTCTTGTGGTGAACCATGGTCTCCTGTGGTGACCCATGGTCGTCTGTGGTGAACCATGGTCTCCTGTGGTGAACCATGGTCTCCTGTGGTGAACCATGGTCTTCTGTGGTGACCCATGGTCGTCTGTGGTGAACCATGGTCTTCTGTGGTGAACCATGGTCTTCTGTGGTGAACCATGGTCTCCTGTGGTGAACCATGGTCTTCTGTGGTGACCCATGGTCGTCTGTGGTGAACCATGGTCTTCTGTGGTGAACCATGGTCTTCTGTGGTGAGCTATGGTCTTCTGTGGTGAACCATGGTCTTCTGTGGTGAGCTATGGTCTTCTGTGGTGAACCATGGTCTTCTGTGGTGAGCTATGGTCTTCTGTGGTGAACCATGGTCTTCTGTGGTGCAGTATGGAACCATGGTCTCCTGTGGTGAACCATGGTCTTCTGTGGTGACCCATGGTCGTCTGTGGTGAACCATGGTCTTCTGTGGTGAGCTATGGTCTTCTGTGGTGAACCATGGTCTTCTGTGGTGCAGTATGGAACCATGGTCTTCTGTGGTGAACCATGGTCTTCTGTGGTGAACCATGGTCTTCTGTGGTGAGCTATGGTCTCCTGTGGTGAACCATGGTCTCCTGTGGTGAACCATGGTCTCCTGTGGTAAACTTTGGTCTCTTGT
>NC_092284.1:5895441-5919818 GCF_036320965.1 Panulirus ornatus
GCTCCAATTCACTCTATTCCTTGCCCTCCTTTCACCCTCCTGCATGTTCAGGCCCCGATCACACAAAATCTTTTTCACTCCATCTTTCCACCTCCAATTTGGTCTCCCTCTTCTCCTCGTTCCCTCCACCTCCGACACATATATTCTCTTGGTCAATCTTTCCTCACTCATTCTCTCCATGTGCCCGAACCATTTCAAAACACCCTCTTCTGCTCTCTCAACCACGCTCTTTTTATTTCCACACATCTCTCTTACCCTTACGTTACTTACTCAATCAAACCACCTCACACCACATATTGTCCTCAAACATCTCATTTCCAGCACATCCATCCTCCTGCGCACAACTCTATCCATAGCCCACGTCTCGCAACCATACAACATTGTTGGAACCACTATTCCTTCAAACATACCCATTTTTGCTTTCCGAGATAATGTTCTCGACTTCCACATATTCTTCAAGGCTCCCAGAATTTTCGCCCCCTCCCCCACCCTATGATCCACTTCCGCTTCCATGGTTCCATCCGCTGCCAGATCCACTCCCAGATATCTAAAACACTTCACTTCCTCCAGTTTTTCTCCATTCAAACTCACCTCCCAATTGACTTGACCCTCAACCCTACTGTACCTAATAACCTTGCTCTTATTAACATTTACTCTTAACTTTCTTCTTTCACACACTTTACCAAACTCAGTCACCAGCTTCTGTAGTTTCTCACATGAATCAGCCACCAGCGCTGTATCATCAGCGAACAACAACTGACTCACTTCCCAAGCTCTCTCATCCCCAACAGACTTCATACTTGCCCCTCTTTCCAAAACTCTTGAATTCACCTCCCTAACAACCCCATCCATAAACAAATTAAACAACCATGGAGACATCACACACCCCTGCCGCAAACCTACATTCACTGAGAACCAATCACTTTCCTCTCTTCCTACACGTACACATGCCTTACATCCTTGATAAAAACTTTTCACTGCTTCTAACAACTTGCCTCCCACACCATATATTCTTAATACCTTCCACAGAGCATCTCTATCAACTCTATCATATGCCTTCTCCAGATCCATAAATGCTACATACAAATCCATTTGCTTTTCTAAGTATTTCTCACATACATTCTTCAAAGCAAACACCTGATCCACACATCCTCTACCACTTCTGAAACCACACTGCTCTTCCCCAATCTGATGCTCTGTACATGCCTTCACCCTCTCAATCAATACCCTCCCATATAATTTACCAGGAATACTCAACAAACTTATACCTCTGTAATTTGAGCACTCACTCTTATCCCCTTTGCCTTTGTACAATGGCACTATGCAAGCATTCTGCCAATCCTCAGGCACCTCACCATGAGTCATATATATATATATATATATATATATATATATATATATATATATATATATATATATATATATATATATATATATATACCTTCCCACACGTGGGATCTGTCCCATCTTTGCACTTGGTCCCAGCTGGTGCTGCCTAAGTTGGTACACACCCAGTAACGTGGGATCTGTCCCACATCGGGCTTCGTCCCACCTGTTGATGCCCAGCTTAGGACAGGGTAAACATAGGTTCTTATCCCACTTGTGGTCCCGGCTGTCGGTGTCTAAGGCGGCACCTCGGTGGCGTTAATTCTGCCCTCCATCTCTCCACCTGGGAGACATTCCCTCCTCCCTCCCGACTTGCGAGAGGTAAGGTGGAAGGGTGGAAAGGTGGAAAGGTTGGAAAGGGAGGTGGGGGGGGGGGGGCTGTGGATCTGTTCCCAACCACAAGCCCCCCCCCGACTTCAGATGCAGGCCACAGCATCAACATTTGCATATAGATTGCTGAAGTTTATGATCTATTACCGTGACGAAAAGATGATAACAGAGAGAGAGAGAGAGAGAGAGAGAGAGAGAGAGAGAGAGAGAGAGAGAGAGAGAGAGAGGTGTGCGTGTGTGTCTGTGTGTGTGTGTAGGTCGTGTGTTGATCCCTTCACTTTGTAATGACCGTCATGAACAAGTTATCCATATTCGTCTGTGATAAGGTATGGCAAGGCGATATATATATATATATATATATATATATATATATATATATATATATATATATATATATATATATATATATATATAATTTTGGTCAGGAGGAACCAGGCGCTGCCCTTGATCTCCTGCGAATAAGGTGGTCTGAGACAATAACACAGTCCCCCCTTTTATTCAAAGATGGAAAGAGAGAGAGAGAAAGAGAGAGAGAAGAGAGAGAGAGAGAGAGAGAGAGAGAGAGAGAGAGAGAGAGAGAGAGAGAGAGAGAGAGAGATGGGGTCGGAGGATCACTCCCCTCCATCCCCCCCCCCCCCCCCCCCCCCTCGCCTTGAAGGGCGAAAGGACGGAAATAGTAAATGTATTTTAATACATATTCTTTACCAAGGGTTTTGGAAACACTTATGCTTTATATTCAAAGAGAATGCCAGCTTCAATGAATATGAAATGGAAAGTAATGAAATTGGAAAGCAGTTCCTTGATAAATTCTACTCGTCTGCATCATTCTCTCTTCACTTCATCTACCAACATTACCGTTGGAAAACTTCGTTATCTATTTATTTATTTATTATGCTTTCTCGCTGTCTCCCGCGTTCGCGAGGTAGTGCAAGGAAACAGACGAAAGAATTGCCCAACCCATCCACATACACATGTATATACATACACGTCCATACATGCACATATACATACCTATACATTTCAATGTATATATATATATATATATATATATATATATATATATATATATATATATATACACACACACACACACACACAGACATGTACATATATACACAAGTACATAATTGATACTTACTGCCTTCATTCATTCCCGTCGCCACCCCGCCACACATGGTAAACTTCGTAGTTTAGATAAAAATACAAAGTAGATAAGTTTTTTTTTGGCCGGGCTGTAGTGTTGGCATATCTTTTCCCATTGGAAGCATAGATTACCTGGTTCTCTACACAAATTGTAAGTGTTCCAATTCTGCTGTCATGAGTTTAATATATTTCCTTTTCATTATTGTACTTGATCGCCGTCTCTCGCGTCAGCGAGGTAGCGCCAGGAAACAGACGAAGAATGACCCACCACACACACGCACAGACACACACACACACACACACACACACAAACACACAAACACACACATATATATATATATATATATATATATATATATATACCTAAACGCCCATACATACACATAAACATTCATACACATATCAGCATATACACATTTACATAAACGCCTATACATACACATAAACATACATACACATATCAACATATATAAATATCATTTATACATATATACATACCTACCATTCACTAACAGTATGAAGTAAACCTCATCAACATTTCTGGCTTCTAGAATGAATAACCCTTTGAAAATTAGGAAGGGATTGTGACTGTCAAAATATAAGCGAGGCTTGAGTGCACAAGAAGTGGAAACCATCAATTCAGCCATTCGAACACCACACCCACCTACCCAACCCTCTTCCCTCCCGGGTTTCAGCGGGACAATAAGGATTCATATCCTTTATAAACAGGCGATACATCGATAAGTAATAGACGACACAACATGCCACGTAATTCATCCTCCAGCACTGACTATAGGCAGAGAATAAGCTTATTACGTATTGCCACACAACGACGACTCGTCGTTGGCTTGGCCTTCGCAGAAAAGGGGGGTTTGTGTCGATGCCATGTTGTCGCAATGATGGGACATTCTCACTTGTCATCGACTGGTCGTAACTGGAAAGCTCACGTATTCACTCGCGCGGTGTCCTCTGTGTATGTGTGTGTGTGTGTGTGTGTGTGGAGAGATATAAACCGCGTCCTTCGTCGTATAGAAGCCAACAAACGTCCATAATTCTTTGGTCAAGTGAATACGCTAATACTCGTCCAGTTCTATGAGCAGCGTCAGGCATACGCAAGGGGAAACGTATACGAGGAGGTGGGGGTCGATAACACCTTTTTGACCACCAGGGTAGGTAGACATGTTCATCGGTAGTCGCCAGCGACACTGTACATAGCAAGGACACGAACGTCTCCATACGACCCAATGAAGAGGTGGAGCACCCTTTTCCCTTTGTCTTACTTAGGTCTTGCCATGAGCCTTCCTCCCTCGCCACCGCTCCTTCCAGATGAAAAGGTGTTTGGGGATAAAATCACCATCTTATCTGAAGTGCTGATGGGCCCATTGCGAGACAGGACGACGGTGGTGGTCCACCTAGACGACGCCCTTCCATGGGTCGTCCAGGAAGCAATAATGGCCCTGGAAGCGGTGCAGGAGACGCCTCACGTGACCCTAAGTCTTGGTGTTAACCAGCCGGCCCCGCCCTTCATCCATGGTGGCTCCTTCGTCCTCCATCTGCTGCTCTTCCTCACCGACCCGACCAAGCTCCTCCAGTCGCTCTGGCCGAACTGGAGGCCTCGGTACCTCCTGCTCTTCAGCCTGGCGTCATCGAACTCCGTCGCCACCATCCTCAACCACGAAGTGTTCAGCAAGGTCTCGAAGCTGGCGTTAATGACAGAACTACCTAATGAGGTACTTGGACGACCTCGTACCATGGGGGTATATACATTCCAGCCCTTCTCGTCAAGCAAACCAAAGTTCCTTGGGGAGTGGAACCCTCTACATTACAAACAACGGAGTTGGTTGTTTACGGACCGATTTCCCTCGTTTGATGGCTATCAGTTCGAAGTGGCTTCGTGGATGAATGACCCTCCCTTCCTATATCAGAGGACCTCCTCCTCAGTCGTGTCTCGCCGTGGGGTCATGATCCACGCGGTGGCTACCCTCGCCTCAGCACTCAACTTTACGTACACCTTGGCCCTGAGACCCCCTGATATGAAGTGGGGTAGTTTGGTGAAAGGCCGTTGGAATGGCCTCCTAGGTCAGATCTTCAGGGGTGAGAAGAACTTCACCATCTCCACACTCTTCGTAAACGCTCAGCGCCAGCAGGACTTCGATGCATCTGTCTCCTTCATCACCTCGGGTTTCGGGGCCTTCCTGCAGAACCCGAGGCCTCTGCCGGAGTGGCTCAATGTTCAGAGGCCCTTCCAGCCATTCGTGTGGGCGGCTGTTACCGCCACCCTCGCTACTGCTGTGTGGATCATGACGGTCCAGGTAGGCAATCTCACACACACACACACACACACATACACACACAGCTACATGTTGGAAAGGATCACAATTGAGCGCGTGATCAACTGTATTCCTATGAGCCCAGTGGGGGAAACGAAACACGATAAGTTCCCAAGTGCACTTTCGTGTCATGATCACATCATCAGGGGAAATACAAGAGAGAAATATAACAGTCAGTTGATATACAACGAAGAGACGTAGCTGTTCCCGAGTGCACTTTTGAGTCATAATCACATCATCATCATCAGGGGAGATACAAAAAAGAAATATAACAGTTAGTTGTATATCAACCGACTGTTATATTTCTATCTTGTGCCTCCCCTGATGATGATGTGATTATTACACGAAAGTGCACTTGGGAACTTATCGTGTTTCATTCCTCCGTGGACTATAGATTTTTTCCCATTTGTTCGCCTTTTCCTGCGTCAGCGCCAGGGATAGATGAATAAGCGGCCTCATCATTTGCTCACACCGAAACCACAGCGCCTTGTACACAGTCATGCCCCACAGACCTCTCCAAGCGCGTCCCAAAAAGCTTCACACGCCCTTGTTCAGGCTCCAAGCACTTAGAACTTTTTCCATTCCATTGTTCCATCTCCATTACTGTCTCTCCCTTTTCCTTGTCCCCTTCGATTCTGACACATTCCCTCATTATCAACCTCTCCTCACTCATCCTCTCCAAACGTCCAAACCATTTCAGCATACTCTATTCACCTCTCCTTTCCAATTCATTCACCCATTGCCGTACTTTTTCATCTAGAACCCATTCCATGCAGCCACACAATACCGTCGCCAAACACACCCAGTTTTGCCCTGATAGACTATACGCTCTCTTTCCACACACTCCTCAGTGAACCCAGAGCCTTTAGCCCCTCAGCCACTTTATGGTTTAGTTTAACTTCCCTGTTTCCATTCGCTGCCATGTCCACCACTCCCTGCTCTCTAGAACACCATGGTGACATCACATACCCTATTGCAGACCCATCTTCGTCTAGAACCGCTCAAACTCCTCTCCTCTTACTCCAACACATGCACTGCTCTCCTGGTAAAAACCCAACCCTGCTTTTAGTAACTTTCCTCGCACACTGTATGTTTGAGCACCATCCACAAGGCATATCATACGCTTTCTCCATATCCACAGATGTCACATACAGATCTTAATGTTTCTTTACGTATTTCTTGAACATATTCTTCAAAGACAACACCTAAGTAACACCCTCTGCCACTCTTGAAGGCACATTGCTCCTCCCAATCAGAAATTATGTGTATTACACCACCCTATCGGTCACCAGTCTCCCATAGAACTTGACAATTGCATTCACTTTTGTCCTCTTTCCCCTTTACACAATGGCATTATACAGGCATTTTGCCAATCTTCAAGTACCTCAATAAGAACCATATATTCATTAATATTCCTAAATAACCACTTAACAACACAATCATCCACTATCTTACAAAATTTGACTGCAGTCCCATTCATCCGGCCGCCTTGCCACACTTCATCTTACGCAAAACTTTCAACACCTCTACTCTTTTCACCGAAGCACATGCCATGAATTTCTCACTTGGCATACCCACTCGATCCAGACGCCCTGCGTCTGCCAGCGTATCACCAGATACATTTATCAATCCTTCAAAGGTTTCAGTCCATCTCCTCTTCATCTCATCTCTGCCTGCAACCGCTTCTCCATTTGTCGTCATCAGTGTTCACATTCGTTCTCGTGTTTTTTCTCTCGTAAAATTAACCTTCCGAAGCATTTTCTTTTTCTTCTTCACCATTTCCGTATATAACACTGAATACCTCATATGCACCAACTGTACTCTCAGTTGCCACATTACTTAATCTTCGCATTTCAATCACCCATCACTAATACTCAATCTTTTATATCAAAATTACTGACACACACATACGCACTCAGACTTAACAACTGAGATGGCAGTACTCCAGTCAATACAATGATCATGATTTCTAACATGATCAAACAAGGCATTTGATTCTTCTCCCGTTCTTATACTGTATGTTGCTTAAGTCTAACAGAAAGATCCTTAACAGTCTGCCCGTCATAAAATCTGTTACAATTTTTACATGGTACCATATAAACTCATCCTGCGGAACTTTCTGGTGAGTTCCTGATTAAGATATTCTTCATAGTATAATTGTTGCTGAAGGCAACATTAAAGGATTTGAGCAGCATGAGAAGTAAACTCATTACTAAAAGGAGAACTAAAAGGTCCTTGGTGTCAAGGGGAGGTTTGGGTTCAACTCTGTAACATGATCTCTTTGCCAACTTTAGAGATTTATCAATGAAAAATCTAGGATACTTTAACTTGTTTCCAACAGAATATAACTTCTCAAACTACAGTCATATTATCCCAATTGGTTTGTAAATAAAGCTTACTGGAAAGTTAGAACGACATTTTATGCTTCTAGTCACAAAAATGTGACAACCAAGGATGTGTAAGTGTTTAGTGCTGCCCTATTTTCCCAACATAGCTAATTTAAGACATGTTCTAAACAACAATGCTTGTAATGTTGTTTTCCAGTACAACAACACCATCAGTAAGACCTTAATAAGTAGTAGGCCAAATCATGAAACAATTGGGAGTGTTCTCTTAGGTCAAATTATGCCACAATTGGGAGTGTTCTGTTTGGCCAAATTATGCCACAATTGGGAGTGTTAGGCCAAATTATGCCACAATTGGGAGTCTTCTGTTAGGCCAAATCAAGCCACAATTGGCAGTTTTCAATTAGGCCAAATCATGCCACAATTGGGAGTGTTAGGCCAAATTATCCCACAATTGGGAGTCTTCTGTTAGGCCAAATCATACCACAATTGTGAATGTTCTGTTAGGCCAAATCATGCCACAATTGGCAGTTTTCTATTAGGCCAAATCATGCCACAATTGGGAGTGTTAGGCCAAATTATGCCACAATTGGGAGTCTTCCGTTAGGCCAAATCATACCACAACTGGGAGTGTTGTGTTGAGCCAAATCTTCTGTTCATTACAAGTGTTGATGGCACAGCTCTTCCTCCTCCTTCCTCAGGAACGGGTGTGTGGACAGCCGTTCGTGGGTGGAGGGGTCTCCACCTGGCTGTATCTACAGCGTGGAATGTTTGGCCAAGGTGTGCCAACCATCCCCCAGGCGATGTGGCAGAGGATGTTCATAGGAGTCTGGTACCTCTACTGTCTCCTTGTCAGCATCTACTACACCAGCAACCTCATAGCCATCTTCACCAACCCTGCTTATCCACAGCACATCCACACCCTCCAACAGCTGGCTGACAGTGATTACAGGTACAGTATCTACCATCCACACCCTCCAACAGCTGGCTGACAGTGATTACAGGTACAGCATCTACCATCCACACCCTCCAGTAGCTGGCTGACAGTGATTACAGGTACAGTATCTACCATCCACACCCTCCAGCAGTTGGCTGACAGTGATTACAGGTACAATATCTACCATCCACACCCTCCAACAGCTGGCTGACAGTGATTACAGGTACAGTATCTACCATCCACACCCTCCAACAGCTGGCTGACAGTGATTACAGGTACAGTATCTACCATCCACACCCTCCAACAGCTGGCTGACAGTGATTACAGGTACAGTATCTACCATCCACACCCTCCAACAGCTAGCTGATGGTAATTATAGTGTACACATGACGTGTGTTAGGCAAACATCTCATTCCAGAGCAGCATCAGATGTGACGAGAGTAGATTTCCAAACTTGGCGAATGAGCCAAGGCAGTCTAATGATGATGCTGGCTGATATTAGAGTGTGACTTCTCCTCCACAGATTGGCCAAGCTGGACAATGGCGATTTGCTGTTGCTCACTTTGAGAGAATCAAGGGACGACATCTACCAGAAGTTGGAGAGGAAGTTGGACGTCTTTCCAGAAGACGACGATGCTGTAGCTTCCATGTTGGATGGGACACACGCCTTTGTCCATGGGGCGATAAATGGATACATTCGTCTCGGAGTGAGGTACAAGGTATGTCTTGATGTCAGTTCATGGAATGGTTGTAGAGGCCTTTTTGGGGACAAGTGGAAACGATACTGGGGTTGGGGGTAGAGAAGTGGTGAGAGTAAGTAAGCTTGGCAAAGACGCTTCTAGGAAGAGGTATATCATGGAGAGATTAAGTGCAGAATGGAAAATGGTGAGTGTAAGTGGGCCTGGTTATGATAAAGTTTCTCAGGTTTTCTTGGCGCTTCCTTACTAATGCAGCAAACGGCGAACTCGTGTGGCGGGGTAGCGACAGGAATGGATGAAGGCGAGCAAGTATGAATATGTACATGTGTATATGTCTGTGGTAAACAACATATATGTGTATATGTCTGTGGTAAACAACGTAACCCTGATCAAGCGCTTTGTAAATAACTGAACCCTGATCAAGCGGGTGGTAAACAACGTAACCCTGATCAAGCGGGTGGTAAACAACGTAACCCTGATCAAGCGGGTGGTAAACAACGCAACCCTGATCAAACGGGTGGTAAACAACGCAACCCTGATCAAGCGGGTGGTAAACAACGCAACCCTGATCAAGTGGGTGGTAAACAACGTAACCCTAATCAAGCGGGTGGTAAACAACGTAACCCTGATCAAGCGGGTGGTAAACAACGTAACCCTGATCAAGTGGGTGATAAACAACGTAACCCTGATCAAGCGGGTGGTAAACAACGTAACCCTGATCAAGCGGGTGGTAAACAACGTAACCCTGATCAAGCGGGTGGTAAACAACGTAACCCTGATCAAGCGGGTGGTAAACAACGTAACCCTGATCAAGCGGGTGGTAAACAACGTAACCCTGATCAAGCGGGTGGTAAACAACGTAACCCTGATCAAGTGGGTGATAAACAACGTAACCCTGATCAAGTGGGTGGTAAACAACGTAACCCTGATCAAGCGGGTAGTAAACAACGTAACCCTGATCAAGTGGGTGGTAAACAACGTAACCCTGATCAAGCGGGTAGTAAACAACGTAACCCTGATCAAGTGGGTGGTAAACAACGTAACCCTGATCAAGTGGGTGGTAAACAACGCAACCCTGATCAAGTGGGTGGTAAACAACGTAACCCTGATCAAGCGGGTAGTAAACAACGTAACCCTGATCAAGCGGGTGGTAAACAACGTAACCCTGATCAAGTGGGTGATAAACAACGTAACCCTGATCAAGCGGGTGGTAAACAACGTAACCCTGATCAAGTGGGTGGTAAACAACGTAACCCTGATCAAGCGGGTGGTAAACAACGTAACCCTGATCAAGCGGGTGGTAAACAACGTAACCCTGATCAAGCGGGTGGTAAACAACGTAACCCTGATCAAGCGGGTGGTAAACAACGTAACCCTGATCAAGTGGGTGATAAACAACGTAACCCTGATCAAGTGGGTGGTAAACAACGTAACCCTGATCAAGTGGGTGGTAAACAACGTAACCCTGATCAAGTGGGTGATAAACAACGTAACCCTGATCAAGCGGGTGGTAAACAACGTAACCCTGATCAAGTGGGTGGTAAACAACGTAACCCTGATCAAGCGGGTGGTAAACAACGTAACCCTGATCAAGCGGGTGGTAAACAACGTAACCCTGATCAAGCGGGTGGTAAACAACGTAACCCTGATCAAGCGGGTGGTAAACAACGTAACCCTGATCAAGTGGGTGATAAACAACGTAACCCTGATCAAGCGGGTGGTAAACAACGTAACCCTGATCAAGTGGTTGGTAAACAACGTAACCCTGATCAAGCGGGTGGT
This sequence comes from Panulirus ornatus, assembly GCF_036320965.1. Classification (NCBI taxonomy): domain Eukaryota; kingdom Metazoa; phylum Arthropoda; class Malacostraca; order Decapoda; family Palinuridae; genus Panulirus; species Panulirus ornatus. Next base: position 5,906,393 of record NC_092284.1, read on the forward strand.
AAACAACGCAACCCTGATCAAACGGGTGGTAAACAACGCAACCCTGATCAAACGGGTGGTAAACGCTTGCGTGTCTTGATTTCCAGCGCTGACGTGTTAAACTAGGCTGTTTACCGACACAGAATTCAGTTTGCCGCTTGGGAGCCTAGTGTACCACACACGTGAGGGTGTATACCCCACGTCTGTACCACACACGTGAGGGTGTATACCCACGTCTGTACCACACACGTGAGGGTGTATACCCACGTCTGTACCACACACGTGAGGGTGTATACCCACGTCTGTACCACACACGTGAGGGTGTATACCCACGTCTGTACCACACACGTGAGGGTGTATACCCACGTCTGTACCACACACGTGAGGGTGTATACCCACGTCTGTACCACACACGTGAGGGTGTATACCCACGTCTGTACCACACACGTGAGTGTGTATACCCACGTCTGTACCACATACGTGAGTGTGTATACCCACGCCTGTACCACACACGTGAGGGTGTATACCCCACGTCTGTACCACACACGTGAGGGTGTATACCCACGTCTGTACCACACACGTGAGGGTGTATACCCACGTCTGTATCACACACGTGAGGCTTGCTCTACACACGTCTGTACCACACACGTGAGGGTGTATACCCCACGTCTGTACCACACACGTGAGTGTGTATACCCCACGTCTGTACCACACACGTGAGAGTGTATACCCACGTCTGTATCACACACGTGAGGCTTGCTCTACACACGTCTGTACCACACACGTGAGGGTGTATACCCACGTCTGTACCACACACGTGAGGGTGTATACCCACGTCTGTACCACACACGTGAGGGTGTATACCCACGTCTGTACCACACACGTGAGGGTGTATACCCACGTCTGTACCACACACGTGAGGGTGTATACCCACGTCTGTACCACACACGTGAGTGTGTATACCCACGTCTGTACCACATACGTGAGTGTGTATACCCACGCCTGTACCACACACGTGAGAGTGTATACCCCACGCCTGTACCACACACGTGAGGGTGTATACCCACGTCTGTATCACACACGTGAGGGTGTATACCCCACGTCTGTACCACACACGTGAGGGTGTATACCCCACGTCTGTATCACACACGTGAGGGTGTATACCCCACGTCTGTACCACACACGTGAGTGTGTATACCCCACGTCTGTACCACACACGTGAGGCTTGCTCTACACACGTCTGTACCACACACGTGAGGGTGTATACTCACGTCTGTACCACACACGTGAGAGTGTATACCCCACGTCTGTATCACACACGTGAGAGTGTATACCCCACGTCTGTATCACACACGTGAGGGTGTATACCCACGCCTGTACCACACACGTGAGGGTGTATACCCCACGTCTGTACCACACACGTGAGGGTGTATACCCCACGTCTGTATCACACACGTGAGGGTGTATACCCTACGTCTGTACCACACACGTGAGGGTGTATACCCCACGTCTGTACCACATACGTGAGTGTGTATACCCCACGTCTGTACCACATACGTGAGTGTGTATACCCCACGTCTGTACCACACACGTGAGGGTGTATACCCCACGTCTGTACCACACACGTGAGGGTGTATACCCCACGTCTGTACCACACACGTGAGTGTGTATACCCCACGTCTGTACCACACACGTGAGTGTGTATACCCACGTCTGTACCACATACGTGAGGGTGTATACCCCACGTCTGTATCACACACGTAAGGGTGTATACCCCACGTCTGTACCACACACGTGAGGGTGTATACCCCACGTCTGTACCACACACGTGAGAGTGTATACCCCACGTCTGTACCACATACGTGAGGGTGTATACCCCACGTCTGTACCACACACGTGAGTGTGTATACCCCACGTCTGTACCACATACGTGAGGGTGTATACCCCACGTCTGTACCACACACGTGAGGGTGTATACCCCACGTCTGTACCACATACGTGAGGGGTGTATACCCCACGTCTGTATCACACACGTGAGGGTGTATACCCCACGTCTGTACCACACACGTGAGGGTGTATACCCCACGTCTGTACCACACACGTGAGGGTGTATACCCCACGTCTGTACCACACACGTGAGGGTGTATACCCCACGTCTGTACCACATACGTGAGTGTGTATACCCCACGTCTGTACCACACACGTGAGGGTGTATACCCACGTCTCTACCACATACGTGAGGGCTCTGGAATGGTCAATTTATGTTGTGCATTTATTCCCTGATTTTGTATATCTGTGTATCATAGGACGTGGCTTATACGTCATCGACAAATGTGGAAAAGAGACTCGGACCCAAGATTGATCCCTGTGGCACATCACTTCTCACGTCTAACCATCCTTTGTTTACATTCAATCAACCAATTTTCTAATCAACGAAGCACAACTCCATTGGCAGATATGAATCAACTCTACCTCGTAATCTTAACCCAAAATGTGTTTTTTCTTTTTTCTCGAACATCATCCATCTATCGTGATATGAACTGTGGAGACATGATAGATATTGAAAATTGCGTTGAGAATCATTTTAGCCCCCCACACTCGCCAGTGAGCATCACCAGATAAATCTAGTCATGGTTTCCTCCCTTGTATTTATGATAGGAAAATAACCTGAAACATAGTACGTAAACACCCGTATGTCTATTTCGAACTCCTCTCGATCAAGTGAACGTCAATTTTGGAACTCGGTTCCCAGGAATACACGGGTCATTTTCATACCTGCTCTCTGCCTAGAGTCCTTGTCTTCGACATCACAAAATATAAGTTTGACATCTGACTGGGTTCTTAATGCCGAAAGCGGTTGGGGCCTTCCACCCTAGACCCACTGACCCATATACTCCTCTTACACCATTTTTTTTTTATTTTATTATACTTTGTCGCCGTCTTCTGCGTTAACGAGGTAGCGCAAGGAAACAGACGAAAGAATGGCCCAACCCCACCCACATACACATGGACATACATACACGTCCACACACGCACATATACATACCTATACATCTCAATGTATACATATATATATTTACACACACACACAGACATATACATATAAACACATGTACATTATTCATACTGTCTGCCCTTATTCATTCCCATCGCCACCCCAACACGCATGAAATAACAACCCCCTCCCCCCGCATGTACGCGAGGTAGCGCTAGGAAAAGACAACAAAGGCCACATTCGTTCACACTCAGTCTCTACCTGTCATGTAATAATGCACCGAAACCACAGCTCCCTTTCCACCATATACTCCAAAATCCTTCTCACACTACACGTCACACACACTCTCCACTCGATTGCTTTATCATAATAGATTTCGTTTATCCCTAGGTAGGATAAATGAGTAAGTGAATTCCCTACACATCTCGTTTTTATGTGTCCTCCAAAAAGGGTCGGATTATCGAGCCCCAAAGCCTTCGATTCCTTTATCATAATAGATTTCGTTCATCCCTAGGTAGGATAAATAAGTGAATTCTCTATACATCGCCTCTTTATACGACCCCCAAAAGGATTTATTGGGCCCACGAACCCCTTTTCCCTACCTCGAGTGATCACCAGTTCCTTTTCCTTCCCTCCCAAAAAAAGATATAAGGGCGGAGGGAATGGACTTCGGGTGATGTGTCGCATTGAAGGTATAGGTTCAAGTGGCTTGGCCCGAAAAAAAAAAGGGGAGATGGATGGCGCGAGGATCAAGAAGGAGGAAAGAAGAAATATGGGTTATGTTTTGATGAGAGGAAAGCATGTCTGTTCCACCACACACACACACACACACACACACACACACACACACACACACACACACACACACACACACACACACACACACACACACACACTGGGTTAGGCTACGTCTGTACCACACACGTGAGGGTGTATACTCACGTCTGTACCACACACGTGAGGGTGTATACCCACGTCTGTAGAACACACGTGAGGGTGTATACCCACGTCTGTACCACACACGTGAGGGTGTATACTCACGTCTGTACCACGCACGTGAGGGTGTATACCCACGTCTCTACCACCTACATGAGGGCTGGTCTACCCACGTCTCTACCACCTACATGAGGGCTGGTCTACCCACGTTTGTACCACACACGTGAGGGTGTATACCCACGTCTGTACCACACACATGAGGGCTGCTCTACACACGTCTGTACCACACACGTGAGGGCTGGTCAACCCACGTCTGTACCACACACGTGAGGGCTGGTCAACCCACGTCTTAAAGCAGCTGGAACACCACCTTTGTGCTCTTCCTTGACAGCCAGCTGCGTGGCTACGTCTCTCTCACACACTGGGAACCAACTGGGACAAATGGGTCCCTAGATCCCATCCCACGTGTGTCCCAACCACCTCTGGTGTGCCTTAAATGTCGTCCCAACGCATTAATCACCTTCTGATCCGTGAATTGCGTAGTTATGCTCTGCCTCAGCCAGTCACCTGGCTCCTCTCTACCCATCGTTGAGTCATTCATTGCTGGGGTCTTAAAGATCATCTATCTATTTATTTATCTTTTTGTCTATCTATCTATGTATTTATCTATCGATGTATATTTTTGGTGTTATTTGACTTGATCAACGTTTCACCTCGCGCACATGAGGGGGGAAGGGGTTGTTATTTCATGTGTGGCGAGGTGGCGACGGGAATGAATAAGGGCAGACAGTATGAATTATGTACATGTATATATTTGTATATGTCTATGTGAGTATATATATGTATACGTTGAGATGTATAGGTATGTATATGTTCGTGTGTGGACGTGTGTGTATATACATGTGTATGTGGGTGGGTTGGGCCATTCTTTCGTCTGTTTCCTTGCGCTACCTCGCTAACGCGGGAAACAGCGACAAAGTATAATAAATGAATGATATATATATATATATATATATATATATATATATATATATATATATATATATATATATATATATATATATATATATACTTGCTCGCCTTCATTCATTCCAGGAGCCACCACACAGCACTGGAAACGATATTGTGATATTGTAGTTGATGTGTGCGTATCTGTGTGTGTGTGTGTGTGTGTGTGTGTGTGTGTGTGTGTGTGTGTGTGTGTGTGTGTATCTCAAGATATATTTGGGTGATATAGTATACATTCATTTTCCTAATATCCATTTGTTATCCTGTTACCCAACTCTGCCAATCTTAAGGGGATTTGAATTTATAGTTTGGAGTCAGTGGAGTTTATAGTTTGGAGTCAGTGGAATTTATAGTTTGGAGTCAGTGGAGTTTATAGTTTGGAGTCAGTGAGTGGGATTGGAGTCAGTGGGATTTATAGTTTGGAGTCAGTGGAATTTATAGTTTGGAGTCAGTGGAGTTTATAGTTTGGAGTCAGTGGAATTTATAGTTTGGAGTCAGTGGAGTTTATAGTTTGGAGTCAGTGAGTGGGATTGGAGTCAGTGGGATTTATAGTTTGGAGTCAGTGAGTGGGATTGAACTCTGTGGGATTTATAGTTTAGAGTCAGTAGAATTTATAGTCTGGAGTCAGTGGGATTCATAGTTTGACCACAGCTCTGTATCATATCTTGCCAGGTCTTCAGTGGGATGTATAGTTTGACCACAGCTCTGTATCATATCTTGCCAGGTCTTCAGTGGGATGTATAGTTTGACCACAGCTCTGTATCATATCTTGCCAGGTCTTCAGTGGGATTTATAGTTTGACCACAGCTCTGTATCATATCTTGCCAGGTCTTCAGTGGGATGTATAGTTTGACCACAGCTCTGTATCATATCTTGCCAGGTCTTCAGTGGGATGTATAGTTTGACCACAGCTCTGTATCATATCTTGCCAGGTCTTTAGTGGGATGTATAGTTTGACCACAGCTCTGTATCATATCTTGCCAGGTCTTCAGTGGGATTTATAGTTTGACCACAGCTCTGTATCATATCTTGCCAGGTCTTCAGTGGGATTTATAGTTTGACCACAGCTCTGTATCATATCTTGCCAGGTCTTCAGTGGGATGTATAGTTTGACCACAGCTCTGTATCATATCTTGCCAGGTCTTCAGTGGGATGTATAGTTTGACCACAGATCTGTATCATATCTTGCCAGGTCTTCAGTGGGATGTATAGTTTGACCACAGCTCTGTATCATATCTTGCCAGGTCTTCAGTGGGATGTATAGTTTGACCACAGCTCTGTATCATATCTTGCCAGGTCTTCAGTGGGATTTATAGTTTGACCACAGCTCTGTATCATATCTTGCCAGGTCTTCAGTGGGATGTATAGTTTGACCACAGCTCTGTATCATATCTTGCCAGGTCTTCAGTGGGATGTATAGTTTGACCACAGCTCTGTATCATATCTTGCCAGGTCTTCAGTGGGATGTATAGTTTGACCACAGCTCTGTATCATATCTTGCCAGGTCTTCAGTGGGATGTATAGTTTGACCACAGCTCTGTATCATATCTTGCCAGGTCTTCAGTGGGATGTATAGTTTGACCACAGCTCTGTATCATATCTTGCCAGGTCTTCAGTGGGATGTATAGTTTGACCACAGCTCTGTATCATATCTTGCCAGGTCTTCAGTGGGATGTATAGTTTGACCACAGCTCTGTATCATATCTTGCCAGGTCTTCAGTGGGATGTATAGTTTGACCACAGCTCTGTATCATATCTTGCCAGGTCTTCAACTTCTACGAGGTTGGGGAGCGTATGTTACCTGGTTATTTATCCTGGTATTTCCCCAAGTATGTCCCATGGAAGTACAAGTTTGACCAGGGGATCCAAGCCGTGCTGGAGGCTGGCCTGTTTGAACACTGGCTCAAGGTGAGGTTAGGTGAGGTTAGGTTAAGTTAGGTTAGGTTAGGTTAAGTTAGGCTAGGTTAGGTTAAGTTAGGTTTGAACACTGGCTCAAGGTGAGGTGAGGTTAGGTTAGGTTAAGTTAGGTTAGGTTAGGTTAGGTTAGGTTTGAACACTGGCTCAAGGTGAGGTGAGGTTAGGTGAGGTTAGGTTAGGTTAAGTTAGGTTAGGTTAGGTTTGAACACTGGCTCAATGTAAGGTGAGGTGAGGTTAGGTTAGGTTAGGTTATGTTTGAACACTGGCTCAATGTAAGGTGAGGTGAGGCAAAATCTCTCTCTTGACGTATTCATGATTGAGGTGCATTTGTAAGTGAGGTAGTTATGAGTAAGGCACTGTTGAGAGGCACTCTGATTAGGGAGGAGGGGGGGTTGCTGAAGATGAGGCACTTATGAGTGAGGCACTCAGTGAGGTACTTAAGATTGAGGCATTTATGAGTGAGGTACTCTGTGAGAGGCACTCAGGTGGGGTCCTCAAGATGAGGCACTTATGAGTGAGGCACTCAGTGAGTTACTTAAGATTGAGGCATTTATGAGTGAGGTACTCTATGAGAGGCACTCAGGTGGGGTCCTCAAGATGAGGCACTTGTGAGTGAGGCACTCAGTGAGGTACTCAAGATTAAGTGTGACCAAACCATTTCAAAACACCCTCTTCTGCTCTCTCAACCAAACTCTTTTTCACTCCATCTTTCCACCTCCAATTTGGTCTCCCTCTTCTCCTCGTTCCCTCCACCTCCGACACATATATCCTCTTGGTCAATCTTTCCTCACTCATTCTCTCCATGTGACCAAACCATTTCAAAACACCCTCTTCTGCTCTCTCAACCAAACTCTTTTTCACTCCATCTTTCCACCTCCAATTTGGTCTCCCTCTTCTCCTCGTTCCCTCCACCTCCGACACATATATCCTCTTGGTCAATCTTTCCTCACTCATTCTCTCCATGTGCCCAAACCATTTCAAAACACCCTCTTCTGCTCTCTCAACCACGCTCTTTTTATTACCACACATCTCTCTTACCCTTTCATTACTTACTCGATCAAACCACCTCACACCACACATTGTCCTCAAACATCTCATTTCCAGCACATCCATCCTCCTGCGCACAACTCTATCCATAGCCCACGCCTCGCAACCATATAACATTGTTGGAACCACTATTCCTTCAAACATACCCATTTTTGCTTTCCGAGATAACGTTCTCGACTTCCACACATTCTTCAACGCTCCCAGAGCTTTCACCCCCTCCCCCACCCTATGATTCACTTCCGCTTCCATGGTTCCATCCGCTGTCAAATCCACTCCCAGGTACCTAAACACTTCACTTCCTCCAGTTTTTCTCCATTCAAACTTACCTCCCAGTTGACTTGTCCTTCAACCCTACTGTACATAATAACCTTGCTCTTATTCACATTTACTCTCAGCTTTCTTCTTTCACACACTTTACCAAACTCAGTCACCAGCTTCTGCAGTTTCTCACACGAATCAGCCACCAGCACTGTATCATCAGCGAACAACAACTGACTCACTTCCCAAGCTCTCTCATCCACAACAGACTGCATACTTGCCCCTTTTCCAAACCTCTTGCATTCACCTCCCTAACAACCCTATCCATAAACAAATTAAACAACCATGAGACATCACACACCGCTGCCGCAAACCAACATTCACTGAGAACCAATCACTTTCCTCTCTTCCTACACGTACACATGCCTTACATCCTCGATAAAAACTTTTCACTGCTTCTAACAACTTGCCTCCCACACCATATATTCTTAATACCTTCCACATAGCATCTCTATCAACTCTATCATATGCCTTCTCCAGATCCATAAATGCTACATACAAATCCATTTGCTTGTCTAAGTATTTCTCACATACATTCTACAAAGCAGACACCTGATCTACACATCCTCTACCACTTCTGAAACCACACTGCTCTTCACCCTCTCAATCAATGCCCTCCCATATGATTTTCCAGGAATACTCAACAAACTTATACCTCTGTAATTTGAGCACTCACTCTTATCCCCTTTGCCTTTGTACAATGGCACTATGCAAGCATTCTGCCAATCCTCAGGCACCTCACCCTGAATCATACATACATTAAATAACCTTACCAACCAGTGAATAATACAGTCACCCCCTTTTTTAATAATTTCCATTGCGATACCTTCCAAACCCACTGCTTTGCCGGCTTTCATCTTCCGCAAAGCTTTTTCTACCTCTTCGCTGTTGACCAAATCATTCTCCCTAACCCTCTCACTTTGCACACCACCTCGACCAAAACACCCTATATCTGCCACTCTATCGTCAAACGCATTCAACAAACCTTCAAAATACTCACTCCATCCCCTCACATCACCACTACTTGTTATCACCTCCCCATTAGCCCCCTTCACTGAAGTTCCCATTTGCTCCCTTGTCTTACGCACTTTATTTACCTCCTTCCAGAACATCTTTTCATTCTCCCTAAGATTTAATGATACTCTCTCACCCCAACTCTCATTTGCCCTCTTTTTCACCTCTTGCACCTTTCTCTTGACCTCCTTCCTCTTTCTTTTATACATCTCCCACTCATTTGCATTATTTCCTTGCAAAAATCGTCCAAATGCCTCTCTCTTCTCTTTCACTAATAATCTTACTTCTTCATCCCACCACTCACTACCCTTTCTAATCTGCCCACCTCCCACGCTTCTCATGGCACAAGCATCTTTTGCGCAAGCCATCAGTGCTTCCTTAAATACATCCCACTCCTCCCCCACTCCCTCTACGTCCTTTGTTCTCACCTTTTTCCATTCTGTACTCATTCTCTCCTGGTGCTTCCTCACACAAGTCTCCTTCCCAAGCTCACTTACTCTCACCACTTTCTTCACCCAACATTCTCTCTTCTTTTCTGAAAACCTCTACAAATCTTCACCTTCGCCTCCACAAGATAATGACCAGACATCCCTCCAGTTGCACTTCTCAGCACATTAGCATCCAAAAGTCTCTCTTTCGCGCGCCTATCAATTAACACGTAATCCAATAACGCTCTCTGGCCATCTCTCCTACTTACATACGTATACTTTTTAAACCAGGTATTCCCAATCATCAGTCCTTTTTCAGCACATAAATCTACAAGCTCTTCACCTTTTCCATTTACAACACTGAACACCCCATGTACACCAGTTATTCCCTCAACTGCCACATTACTCACCTTTGCATTCAAATTCATATATATATATATATATATATATATATATATATATATATATATATATATATATATATATATATATATATATCTTTATTTTTAAGAATTTTGCAGCTCTGCAGATGTCTTCATAGTGATAGAGAACCCCCTTCCCCCCCTTTTTTTTCTATTCCAGTCCATACTTTCTCATAAGATTTCCGCGTCAGTGTCATACCACAACAATATTGTATTCATTTCTCATCTTTTTTTCCCTCCGTTGAGCCAGGGGGAGAGGTGGATGGTGAGTCAGAGGGAGAGATGAGTGGTGAGCCAGAGGGAGAGGCGGATGGTGAGCCAGAGGGAGAGGTGGATGGTGAGCCAGAGAGAGAGGCGGATGGTGACCCAGAGGGAGAGATGGGTGGTCGAGCCAGAGGGAGAGGTGGGTGGTGAGCCAGGAGAGGTGGGTGGTGAGCCAGAGGGAGTGATGGATGGTGAGCCAGAGGGAGAGGTGGGTGGTGAGTTAGAGGGAGAAGTGGGGTGGTGAGCCAGAGGGAGGGGTAGGTGATGAGCCAGAGGGAGAGGCGGATGGTGAGCCAGAGGGAGAGGTGGGTGGTGAGCCAGAGGGAGAGGTGGGTGGTGAGCCAGAGGGAGAGGTGGATGGAGAACCTGAGGGAGAGGTGGATGGAGAGCCAGAGAGGAGAAGCGGGGTGGTGAGCCAGAGGGAGAAGTGGGGTGGTGAGCCAGAGGGCGAGGTGGGTGGTAAGGCAGAGGGAGAGGTGGGCATAAATGAATAAAGGTATGTGGATAATCAGAAGAGACTCCCAGTCCATTCCCTTTATAGCTAATATCCTTATTTACCAGTTATCATTGTCTGTTTCGTCTTCCCTGACAGACTTGGATGTCTTTTAAATCATGAGGGCCAAATCCCATGAGATCCATGAGTTAAACTCACACTTCTCATTAACCAAAAGAGTCCAATTAAGCAAAAGAGTCCAATTTGAATTAAGGAGGGTGAACTGGCCCCCTCCTCATGCACCTTTCCCTGACAGACATGGGTGTCTTATACCTCATGAGGGCCAATAAACTCACACTTCTCATTAAAACCAAGAGTCCAATTAACCAAAAGGGTCCAATTTGAATTAAGGAGGGTGAACTGGCCCTTCTCATACACCTTTCCCAGACAGACATGGGTGTCTTATACCTCATTAGGTCCAAGAAACTCAGACTTCTCATTAAAAGCAAAAGAGTCCAAAGTTCGAATTATAAACCTAGCCCACGTCGCTCCCCCTATACCATTGTGTATCTCAATGGCTGCTCCAGGATGATATGGTATCATTTTCCGCCCCTGAAGGTGGAGATGGACGACCTCTTGGGGCGACGAGGTGACCAGCACCTGATGGGAGAGCAGACCACCATGGTCCTCACCCTTCAGCACCTCCAGGGTCTCTTCTACATCCTCATCCTCGCCTGGGTCGCCAGCGTCGCCGTGTTCCTCCTGGAGCTGCTCAGGCCCCGCTGCTCTCACCGCTAAGAGCAAGGCATTGCTGGAGCTGCTCAGGCACCGCTGCTCTCACCGCTAAGAGCCAGACACTGCTGGAGCTGCTCAGGCACCGCTGCTCTCACCGCTAAGAGCAAGGCATTGCTGGAGCTGCTCAGGCCCCGCTGCTCTCACCGCTAAGAGCCAGGCACTGCTGGAGCTGCTCAGGCCCCGCTGCTCTCACCGCTAAGAGCCAGGCACTGCTGGAGCTGCTCAGGCCCCGCTGCTCTCACCGCTAAGAGCCAGGCACTGCTGGAGCTGCTCAGGCACCGCTGCTCTCACCGCTAAGAGCCAGGCACTGCTGGAGCTGCTCAGGCACCGCTGCTCTCACCGCTAAGAGCCAGGCACTGCTGGAGCTGCTCAGGCACCGCTGCTCTCACCGCTAAGAGCCAGGCACTGCTGGAGTTGCTCAGGCACTGCTGGAGCTGCTCAGGCACTGCTGCTCTCGCCGCTATGAGCCAGGCACTGCTGAAGCTGCTCAGGCACCGCTGCTCTCACGGCTAAGAGCCAGGCACTGCTGGAGCTGCTCAGGCACTGCTGCTCTCACCGCTAAGAGCCAGGCACTGCTGGAGCTGCTCAGGCCCCGCTGCTCTCACCGCTAAGAGCCAGGCACTGCTGGAGCTGCTCAGGCACTGCTGCTCTCACCGCTAAGAGCCAGGCACTGCTGGAGCTGCTCAGGCACCGCTGCTCTCACCGCTAAGAGCCAGGCACTGCTGGAGCTGCTCAGGCACCGCTGCTCTCACCGCTAAGAGCCAGGCACTGCTGGAGCTGCTCAGGCACCGCTGCTCTCACCGCTAAGAGCCAGGCACTGCTGGAGCTGCTCAGGCACTGCTGCTCTCACCGCTAAGAGCCAGGCACTGCTGGAGCTGCTCAGGCACTGCTGCTCTCACCGCTAAGAGCCAGGCACTGCTGGAGCTGCTCAGGCACTGCTGCTCTCGCCGCTAAGAGCCAGGCACTGCTGGAGCTGCTCAGGCCCCGCTGCTCTCACCGCTAAGAGCCAGGCACTGCTGGAGTTGCTCAGGCACTGCTGCTCTCACCGCTAAGAGCCAGGCACTGCTGGAGGTGCTCAGGTACTGCTGCCCTCGCCGCTAAGAGCCAGGCACTGCTGGAGCTGCTCAGGCACCGCTAAGAGCCAGGCACTGCTGGAGCTGCTCAGGCATCACTGCTGTTTTCACCGCTCGGAGCCAAGCACTGCCCAGGTGCCACATTGTACATTTTCTATCGGTTGCCCCAACACTGGCAGTGTAGCAGTGACCTCTGTTGACCTCTGTTGACCTCTGTTGTGACCTCTATTGACCTCGTTTGACCTATTGACCTCTGTTGACCCCTGTTGACCTCGTGCTGGTGGTGGTTGGGTATTAGCATCCAGTGTAGGACACAGCTTTGACCTCGGTTGACCTCGGTTGACCTCTGCTGACCTCTGTTGACCTCTGTTGACCCCTGTTGACCCTTGTTGACCTCTGTTGACCTCTGTTCACCCTTGTTGACCTCTGTTGAATTGTGTTGATCCCTGTTGAACCTTATTGACCTCTTTTGACCCCTGTTGACCCCTGTTGACCTCTGTTGACCCCTGTTGACCCCTGTTGATCCATGTTGACCCTTGCTGACCTTTGTTGACCTCTGTTGACCTCCTGCTGGTGGTGGTTGAGTATTAGCATACAGTCTAGGGCAGAGCTTTGACCTCTGTTGACCTCTGTTGACCCCTGTTGACCGTTGTTGACCTCTGTTGACCCCTGTTGACCCTTGTTGACCTCTGTTAACCCTTGCTGACCCATGTTGACTCTTGCTGACCTCTGTTGACCCCTGTTGACCCTTGTTGACCTCTGTTGACCTCTGTTGACCCCTGTTGACCTCGTGCTGG